>NC_071511.1:90146643-90449674 GCF_027887155.1 Malaclemys terrapin pileata | reverse complement strand
AGTTACCTCCTACAAGACAGGCTGTCATAACTATAAAGGGAAGGGTAACAGCTGTCCTGTGTACAGTACTATAAAATCCCTCCTGGCCAGAGACTCCAAAATCCTTTTCCCTGTAAAGGGTTAAGAAGCTCAGGTAACCTGGCTGGCATCTGACCCAAAGGACCAATAAGGGAACAAGATACTTTCAAATCTTGGGGGGGGAAGGCTTTTGTTTGTGCTCTTTGTTTGGGAGTTGGTTCGCTCTTGGGACTGAGAGGGACCAGACATCAATCCAGGTTCTCCACATCTTTCTAAACAAGTCTCTCCTATTTCAAACTTGTAAGTAAATAGCCAGGCAAGGCGTCTTAGTTTTACTTTGTTTTCTCAACTTGTAAATGTACCTTTTACTAGAGTGTTTATCTTTGTTTGCTGTACTTTGAACCTAAGACTAGAGGGGAGTCCTCTGAGCTCTTTAAGTTTGATTACCCTGTAAAGTTATTTTCCATACTGATTTTACAGAGATGATTTTCACCTTTTTCTTTAATTAAAAGCCTTCTTTTTAAGAACCTGATTGATTTTTCCTTATTTTTAGATCCAAGGGGGTTGGATCTGTATTCACTAGGAGTTGGTGGGAGGAAGGAGGGGAATGGTTAATTTCTCCTTGTTTTAAGATCCAAGGGGTTTGGATCTGTATTCACCAGGGAATTGGTGAAAGGTTTCTCAAGGCTTCCCAGGGAAGGGAATTAGCTTGAGATGGTGGCAGCGGACCAGAGCTAAGCTGGTAGTTAAGCTTAGAAGTCTTCATGCAGGCCCCCACATTTTGTACCCTAAAGTTCAAAGTGGGGATACAGCCTTGACACAGGCCCAACAAAGAAAATAACAGAACACCACTAGCTGTCACCTTCAGCCCCCAACTAAAACCTCTCCAGTGCATCATCAGAGATCTACAACTGATCCTGAAAGATGATCCTTTACTCTCACAGATCTTGGGAGACAGACCTGTCCTCGCTTACAGACAACCCCCCAACCTAAAGCAAATACTCACCAGAAACCACACATCACTGAACAAAAACACTGACCCAAGAACCTATCCTTGTAACAAAGCCCGATGCCAACTCTGTCCACATATCTATTCAAGTGACATCATCATAGGACCTAATCACATCAGCCATACCATCAGGGGCTCGTTCACCTGTACATCTACCAATGTGATATATGCCATCATGTGCCAGCAATGCCCCTCTGCCATGTACATTGGCCAAACCGGACAGTCTCTATGCAAAAGAATTAATGGACACAAATCTGACATCAGGAATCATAATACTCAAAAACCAGTGGGAGAACACTTTAACCTGTCTGGCCATTCAATGACAGACCTGCGGGTGGCTATCTTACAACAGAAAAACTTCAAAAACAGACTCCAAGGAGAGACTGCTGAGCTGGAATTGATATGCAAACTAGACACAATCAACTCAGGATTGAATAAGGACTGGGAATGGCTGAGCCATTACAAACATTGAATCTATCTCCCCTTGTAAGTATTCTCACACGTCTTATCAAACTGTCTGTACTGGGCTATCTTGATTATCACTTCAAAAGTTTTTTTTTTTCTCTTATTTAATTGGCCTCTCAGAGTTGGTAAGACAACTCCCACCTTTTCATGCTCTCTGTATGTGTATATATATATCTCCTCAATATTTATTCCACTCTATATGCATCCGAAGAAGTGGGCTGTAGTCCACGAAAGCATATGCTCTAATAAATTTGTTAGTCTCTAAGGTGCCACAAGTACTCCTGTTCTTTTTGCGGATACAGACTAACACAGTTGCTACTCTGAAAACTAAGAAAAACAATCTCAAAACATAACTGTCAGCAACTGAAACATTATAGCAGAAACCAACTGATATAGTGGTCTTTATTTGTGCAGTATGGTCCGGTAATGTGTTAAATGTCTTATGGTTATCATCAGTCCTTTCTGGATTCATGTAGATTCCAAAGTCAGAAGGGACCATTGTGATCATCCAGTCTGACCTGAATAACAGAGGCCATTGAACTTCCCCAAAATAATTCCTAGAGCAAACTTTTAGAAAAAAATCCAATCTTGATTTAAAAATTGTCAGGGATGAAAAATCTACCATAAATTGTTTCAGTGATCATTTATTTTCACTGTTCAATATTTACACCTTATTTCCAATCTGAATTTGTTTAGCTTCAACTTCCAGCCATTCGTGTTACACCTTTCTCTGCTAGACTGAATCATTTATTTCCCCTGTAGATACTTATAATTAAATCACCTCTTAACCTTTTCTTTGTTAATCTAAGCTCTTGAAGTCTATCACAAAAAGGCATGTTTTCTAATGCTTTAATCATTCTTGTGGTTCAGATTAGGCATCACTGCCTCTTGGGGTGGTCTCTTGAGGGGCCTCAGCTTCTCCTGACTGACTTGCTCTCAGTCAGGTCAGTTCATGGACCCTCACCTTCAATTAAGCCTCTCAGCCCTTCACTTTTTTGGTTTGCAATCTCTTTCAGTTTCCTAGCTGATTTCTTGGAGAGAGACTGGTGGAGGGCTGTCACCACCTTGCTATTGTAGGCCTTTCTTCCTCCTTTCCCTTTGCTGTACACGGTGCTGGCCGTGGGGCGGGGGCAATTGGGAAATAAACAATCTTGGGACCCGCTCCCAGCAGCAGTTTTAAGCGCCCCCCCCCTTGGTCGGGAGAGAGGCTTTGAAAAGCAGGGGACAGGCTGGCACCTGCTTCTCAAACTTCCAGGCTGGGGCGAGGGTGTCTAGGTGCTCAGGACCCCAGCCTGAAGTTACTGAGAGTTTTGATTAAGAAACTACTAGACTTTGGCCCCAAATTTCCCCCTTCCCTGACCCTCCCCCGTAGAAATGGTTTATTGATTAGTCCATCGGGTGACCCAGTGGTTTGGTGCTGTTTGATTTCTGCTCTCACTGTGGTTGCATTTTAGCAATGCAGCTTCTTGCATATGTGCATCTTTCCCCCCCCACCGCCCACCAGGGAGAACAGTGTAAGGATTTTTAGCAGGTAAATGTAGTTCACATTGCTCTGCAGCTGGGAGATTTGTGGGCTTGAGAATCCCTAAATCCTCATTGACATGAAAGACCATAACAACTCTGAATGAGCTGCTACAGTCTAGCTGGTCAAAACAAAACAAAACAACATTGAAAAGTGAAAACCCCTTCCCCCCCTTTTTTTTTTTTTTTTGCTTGGGATGGCAAAAAACCTAGAGCTGGCCCTGGCATGGCGTGTGGGGCTGGTGCAAGCAGAGGGTGCGGGGCTGGCTGGAGACAGGGCCTGGCTGCGGGCAGGGCTGGAGCCCCGGCCCTTTAAATAGCTCCCAGAGGCCCCCACTACCCCAGGGCTCTGGGAGCTATTTTAAGGGCCGGAGCTCCACTGTTTCCACCGCCCCGGCCCTGTAAATAGCTGCGGGAGCCCTGGGGAAGCGGCGGGGCTCCAGTGGCTATTTAAAGGACCGGGGCAGTAGAAGCAACGGGAGCCCCGGACTTTTTAAATAGCCCCCAGAGCCCCCAGCTCTACCCCAGGGCTCCAGCAGTGGGGCTCTGGTGGCAATTTAAAAGGCCTGGGGCTCCAGCCCCTGCTGGGAGCCCCAGGCCCTTTAAATTGCCCCCTGGGAAAGCCGGGCCACCCCGGTACAGCGTACTGGCAACGGCAAGGGCGCGGGGCCCTCTTAGGCGCGGGGCCCGATTCAGGAGAATCGGCCTAAAGCTGGCCCTGCCAATAGGCTTGACAACTGTCTAATCAAACAAACCCAAACACCCTTGCCCAGCCCCTTCCCTGAGGCCCTGCCCCATCCCTTCTCTGAGACCCAAACCCGTTCACTCTATTCCCCCTATCTCCGTTGCTTGCTCTCCCCCACATTCACTCATTTTCACCAGACTGGGGCAGAGGGTTGGGGTGCAGGCTCTGGGCTGGGACCAAGGGGTTTGGAGTGTGGGAGGGGGCTTTGGACTGAGCCTGGGGCAGAAGATTGGGGTGCAGGAGGCATTGCAGGGCACAGGCTCTGGGTGGGAATTTGGATGTGGGAGAGCGCTCAGGGCTGGGGGAGGAGGTGTGGGATGCAGGCTCCGGGAGGGGGCTCAGAGGTGGGGAAGAGGGTGTGGGGTGCAGGCTCCATGAGGGGGCTCAGGGCTGGGGCAGGTGATTGGGGTGCAGGCTCTGGGAGGGAGTTTGGGTGATGGAGGGAGCTCGGGGCTGCAGGGTGCAAGCTCTGGGAGGGAATTTGGATACAGGAGGGGGCTCAGGGCTGCGTCAGGGGGTTGGAAGTGCACGGGGGGGGGTTGACGTGGGCAGGCTCTGGCTGGGCAGCATTTACCTTGGATGGCTCTTGGTTGGCAGCGTAGTGGGGCTAAGGCAGGTTCCGTGTCTTCCCTGGCCCCGCGCCACTCCAGGAAGCGGCCGGAACATTCCTGCAGCCCCTGTTGGGGGATGGGCAGGGGTTTCCATGCACTGCCCTCACCCTGAATGCAGAGTCCCATTGGATGGGAACTGTGGCCAGTAGGAGCTGCAGTGGTGGAGCCTGCCTTAGCCCCACTGCGCTGCCAACCAGGAGACACCCAAGGTAAGTGGGTCCAGGGGGCTCCGTGCACTGCCCCCTCCACGTGCCGCTCCTGGAAGCGGCCAGCACGTCCCTGCGGTCCTTAGGGGGGTGGGTAGGGGACTCTGCATCCTGCCCCTTCTTGCAGGCATCTCCCCCGCAGCGCCCATTGGTCGCAGTTTCCGGACAATGGGAGCTGTGGAGTCAGTGCTCAGGGCAAGGGTAGCATGCAGAGACCCCTGCCCCCACCAGGGATGTGGCAGCCACTTCCGGGAGCAGTGTGGGGCCAGGACAGGCAGGGAGCCTGCCTTTGCCCTGCTGGACTTTTAACGACCTAAAATCTTCTGGTTCTGTTTCAGTAGCCACCGGGAAATAGAACCTGATCCCGGGAGACTCTGGGCAATACTGGGAGGGTTGGCAACCCTACACCCCAATCCTGACTGAGCCTTTTCAGTAGTAAAAGAACAAGGAGTACTTGTGGCACCTTAGAGACTAACAAATTTATTTGAGCATAAGCTTTCATGGGCTAAAACCCATTTCATCGGATGCATGCAGTGGGAAATACAGTAGGAAGATATATATACACAGAGGTCATGAAAAAATGGGTGTTGACATACTAACTATAACGAGAGTAATCAGTTAAGATGGGATATTATCAGCGGAAGAAAAAAAAAACGTTTGTAGTGATAATCAGGATGGCCCATTCCCAACAGTTGACAAGAAGGTGTGAGTAACAGTAGGGGAGGGAAAATTAGCATGGGGAAATAGGCTTGACTTTGTGTAATGACCCATCCACTCCCAGTCTTTATTCAAGCCTAATTTAATGGTGTCCAGTTTACAAATTAATTCCAATTCTGCAATTTCTTGTTGAAGTCTGTTTTTGAAGTGTTTTTGTTGGAGTATTGAGACTTTGAGGTCTGTAATCGAGTGACCAGGGAGGTTGAGTGTTTTCCGACTGGTGTTTGAATGCAGAGATAAATGGAATAGTCAGAAAATATTTTCTTGTATAAACAATAGTTGACTACACAGCATTTGTGAGAACTTAAAACAAAAGCAGGTTTATTTAAGAAATGGTAAAGATTTAATTAGAGGCAAGAGAAAATGATGGAAGCAAATGGTTACAACACAAAATAAACTATAAAAAATGAACGTGGGTCTACCCTTTATTAATAGTTACCTTTTCTATCTTATAAAATAGGTTCCCCTCCGCCCCAAAGTTAAGTCTGTTGCAGAGCTGGCTGATTTCCCAAAAACCAGGATCCAAACACTCATGAAAATATCCAGAAGAGTTTTCCTGAGTGAGTAGATCCAGAGGACCTTTCCCTCTTTTATGTTATACTGTGTGAAAGTGAAATGAATTATATTAAAGAAATAGAATGAATTAAAGAACGCTTGGTTTCAGAGTAGCAGCCGTGTTAGTCTGTATCCGCAAAAAGAACAGGAGTACTTGTGGCACCTTAGAGACTAACAAATTTATTAGAGCATAAGCTTTCGTGGACTACAGCCCACTTCTTCGGATGCTGTATGTACCTTTAAGTAGAAATGCTGCAAGCCAGGGGGCAGGAAAGCAGACATTAACTGCTTAATGAATTGCCCCACTTAAGGGCAATTGGTGAAGCATTAGCCTTAGATGGATAAGAGATAATAAGGAAGCAGGATATGTATATTGTGCCCTTGCAAATTTTACAATTTTGCTCTCTCTGTCCCTTTGTTTAGTTCGCACCCTTTTATCTGTACAAATAAAACTGTTTGAATCTTACATGGGGGCTCACATTATCTGAATGTAATGTGCTAATAAAGCAGAGTGGTCTGACAAACTATGAGTCCTGAGTCTAACTTTGACAATTTGGAGGTTCCACCGAGATGGCAACCGTCTTCACTGGGGCCGTGTGATTCCTGACCATTTTTGTAGGATGACCGTGGCAGCCGGCACCTGGGCATTTGGCCCGAGTGGTCCTCCTCCTGAACGGAAGGGCGCATGACCACAGTGAGGTCTACGCCATTGAACCTGTTGGTTCCCACTCTGTTCTGGTAGGGATCCCGGGATCTGACATCAGGAATCTGGTCAGGTAATTATTTCTGTGGTTTGTCCGGACTGAGAACTGTCCTGTCTCTGTGTCTATCCGTCCTCCTGTGGAGTGTTTGAGTCTGGGTGCCATCTCCGTCCGGGGATCGGCCGACCAAGGGGTTCCTATCCCCGCGGTCTGAGTGAGTGAAATCTGCACAATCGCAGCCGCACCGCACCTTGGGTAAAACCCTTGGTGTGAAAGCAAGGGCGATTGAGGCAGTAGCCTGTGGGCTCCTTGTGTGTGTTGCACCAGGCATCGCTCTGACGAACCCGAATTTCCTTCTTCTGTGATTGGTATGCGTAAAGTCCTTCTGTATTGGTAACCAGACGTCTAAGTTGGGACAGTTCCCTAAAGGAACGCCGGCTCAGTGTTAGGAAGGGTCCCGACTCCTGTAAATTTCTGGAAAAATGGACTAGGCTAACCCAGGGAGATCCCAAAACTCAGTGGCCACTGTTAAAATCTTGGAACAAGGACCGAGTGGACATCTTAAAAGACAAACTCGGCCAATCTAAAACTAAATTGGAAAAGGAGAGGTTAATTGTTTCATGCAGTGGTGGGAAGAGGCAAATCGTAGGTGGACAAAATCAAAACTCGCCTCTCTCAAATATTCAAATAATAAGTTAAAAGCTTTATTAAAACCCTCCTCTCCCACCACCAGACCAAGAGCTCCCCTTTACCCCGTTCTCTGAAAAAAAAAAAAACCCCAACAACCCCAGATCGATCCCACCCCCCCCCATCTCCCATCTCATTGTAAAAAGGACAAAAAAAGCCCCTTGTTCTGTTCCCCTTCATTGTCTGCCTCCGAAACTGATTCTTTAGTGTTCCACTACCAATTCAGCAAGGAGGATGGGCTCCTCAACTAGCCCCCACCCTTCCTGGTCCCTTTCCTTAAACATTTCTTTCAAAATTGTGAAATGACCACAATATCACTCACAAAAACGGTTCATTGGAAAAAGCAGGATTGGGCCCAGACAAGCGGGCAAGCAACAGATAAAGAAACTGAAAAACAGGTTGGAAGCCCTAAGGGCATAGTGTCAGGAGTAAGAGCAAGCATGAACCCCTGGAACAATACTTAAAATGGTGAAATCTGAGTTGATAAAGGTGTCATTTTGGGAAATAAACAAGTGATTTAAGGAAAGAGAGTGATAAGTTAACTCTACAGAAGCTGAAAAGAATTAAGCAGTTAAACCTTGTAAAAATGTTAAAAAGGACCTTGTTAAAAGAATTCTTGGTTTCTTTGCAGCCATTCTGAAGGAAAAATGGGCCCTTTTCCAAAAGAATGTCTGTAAATAATCCAGGTAAAGAGACTATCTAATTAAAATCATTTGACTATGGACAATTGAGTCAAATTTGCTAAAAGAACATGGGGGTGGGGGTTCTATTGGAACTTTCCTACCCTGCCCCAAATGTATAAAGGCAATGTAATCTATGTACAGCTATGTAAAAACAAAGTAGTGTAAAAGGAATGTTAAGGAAAAGAAAATGTGTATGTATCCGTCTGTCTGTGGGAATATGTGAGGTTTGTAAAACTCCTGTTTTGTAAGTTTAAGATAAACAAAACAAAACCAATTTATAATGCCACTAAAAAATCCATTTGACTCTTTAATTCAAAGTTGCAAAACTGACAGATCTTTTTGCCAGACACAGGTAATCAGTGTTGGTTGACTTTGAGATTTGGTATTTAACCCTTAAGGGGTAACTTGATTCTTTACAAAATTTAAATGTTTTCAAATAAAAACCAAGTCATGACTCAGCAGGGCAGTCAAAATCAGAAGAATAGGGAGAGATTCTGGATTCTTTTTGTTTGTTTTTGTAACAAAATAGCAGATGAAAGCTGTAGTAAAAGAATAAAGACAGTGCCCCTCTGAAGCAACAGCAGGGGTGAGGTGCACAAAACAAAAAGAAGCAATGTTAGAAATGCTAAGCCTTAAAATGGCTCTGTGTAATCAGACTGTCACTTTGATAAGGGTACATAAAACTCTGTAAGAACAAAAGAAACAGTTACACCTTATGTAAAAATTGATATGGCTAATGTTTTAAAAGTTAAAGTATAGAAGGAAGGTGCAGACATGTGCAGTGTATATTATGGGGATGGGGGGTAAAAGAAATGCAAATGAAACATGCTACTTAATTAAAATCCTATTAGGGCTCCAAAGGAGCCACAATAGACTGTGTTTTCTTTTTCAGATCTCTGTGTGTTTTGGAAGCAAGAGTTAAAAGTAATCAAAACTCTGGTAAAAGTTAATTGCGTTCCTTTTAAGACAGAGTCTCTGAGCTCTGCTGATGGCTTTGAATCCAAAAGCCAAGCCTGTGTTGATGCAAATTACCTAACTGATAAAGGAAGTGAGAGAACTGCCAGCACAAAGAAGTTGCAGATAAAGAACATACCTGGTCAGCAAACAAATTGTCTAAATAAATATAACAAGATACAAACTTATTAACATTAAATTTATTTTAATTAAATGTAACAATGTATAGTGTGTATGATTTTTGAAAAAAAAAATCCTTTATGGTAATGATGCTTTTCAGCTGTTACCTGTGAACAAACTTAAAGCTTAACACAGCAGGAAAGACATTGTAAACTTGGTCTGCTGTAAAGGAAAAACTGAGGTACACCACCTCATGGATTTAATGACTGAACAGTGGGATAATTTCCCCACAACTCTTAAGATAGAAGCCATTGAAACCTGGCCTGCCTATAGAACAAAAACACAGGAAAATATGGAGGTAATTCCTCTTGTTTTGCCTGCAATCAGCAAGGGTATTTGTGAAAGAAAGGAATATTTTAAGCAATAATGAATGCCACCCCAAAAGGGGTAGAAAAATGTTATTTTTTGTCTTTCAGAAAAAGCTGATACCAGCTACAGGACAACCTAATACAGAAACAAATAAAAGTGGGTATGATTATCTATGCCTGTTGCTCCAAATCCCTGTAGTAAAGACATCTCACTAGGATCCTGTATGTGGGATAAAATGAATAATGAGACCAAAGTACTGTATAATGGGCTATGTGTATGTATTAATTCTTGGGGAAAGGTGTTTTAAAAGAATGGAAGCGTTGGCAACCTTCCAATAGACAAATGTAAATGTAATGTAAGTACTGTGTCTACAAAAGGTAAAAAGGTAACATAGTTCCTAAAACAAACAAAAAGGCAATGTGGGAAACCGAACCATTCATATTATACACGCAAATGGCAACATATTAAGAATTGCCACTGCAGAAAGACATAACAGCTTACCATTGGTATAACATATTTTCTGAATGGTCTCCCACAACTAATGGCATACTAATGTTACTAACCCTAATTGGTTTTGGTTTTAAATTGTATGTGGGTTTAATTGGAATGTTTTAAATGTGTTGTTGGATAAAACAAATGTATGCAAAGCTAGAGCCACAGGCCCAAATCACCTCCCAGTATTTTCTATTTCGTGGACTAAATAAGAAGTGACACTGGCGATTAATAATCTTAGTGTCAAAAGGAGGATATGTAGGAGCAGGATTTTATAATGTCCCATAAGAATTAATGTCTGATTTGATTTCATCCTGTCAGCCACCCTTTTTGAATAGCAGAAAGGAATGACAGACCAGAACAATCCTTATGACTGATTATGGTCACCCTTTTTTTTTAGAATAAGTTATAATGTCTACTATGGTTTCCTATATGTACTACAAAGTAGGCACTCTAGTTATATATACATTTCTTTGTTTTAAGGTTTAGTAAGTAAGAAACAGGATTCTCTATTGTGTCTATGTTAAGTAGATTAGAGGAACATTAAAGGCGTGGGTCTCAATGTAAATTGTCTTGGTTATTGATTGTAAAACTTAGCAAGGTTTTAATTTGCAATGCCTTTTTGCTCAATATAAAATACTACTGTTTGTATTCTCCGTCTGTTTGTGTGAATGAGGAATGTATGCATCAGAAAAAGATAAGGGGTGAAGGACATTGTTATAGCCAGAGTCAAGGAAGAAGAAGTAAAGAGACTTAAAGGACATCAAAGAATCATCAGGTACTGCTTACTATCCAGACAGCTGTTAAACTGTCTGGCATCACAACGTGGATACATGCTTTGCAGTGTAAGAAGGCACCACCCCCAGCGAACCAATCATCATCTCAGTATCACGCAGAGTCAATTTTGACTCCAGAAGATGACGTAGAGGAACAGCCTGCAATAGCTTATCATCTACGCTCTCGTAAGGGTTGCCAGAAGCAGACGACGACCTAAAGCAAGGCCCAAAAAGAAGCAGTAGTGAGCCTAGCGCCTGCTGCCTGGTGGATGTAAAACCGTGACTGCGGTTCCCTCAGTTGAGGTTGTCAGAACCAGAAGGACCTTGCCTCCAACATGCACCTCTGGTTGCGCCTGTTCCTTGGCTGCTGGTGTCTTAAGGTCTGGGGAGTCCACAATGACAATTCTTTTATCCAGCAGCAAGTGTGGATAGCTCAGACCCTTAATATTTCTAATTGCTGGGTCTGCAGCCACATTCCCGCCCACTCTCAAGCTGGTGTTCCTGTCTTGGCAATCCCACTCAATTCCCCAGACCTCACTGGAGGACCTCGTCTGTTTAACAAAACATGGAACAATAATGACACTTGGGAAGCAGTGGGAATAAATGTATCTAAATTGATAAGTGTGGTGGAGGGAAAAGGTTATTGTGTTGGGTGTGTAATGGGACAGGGCTGGATCTGGGAAAAAGCCGTTGCCTTCAGCATATTGTGGCCAATGGTGTATGGGATTACTCGAACAAAACTAAAAAGTGGCAGGCTGGGAATGGGGATATGAAATTTTTTCTTGACCTGAGGATCAAACAGAAAAATCAATTTCATGTTCCCCCTACAGTAACCTTAGTGAAAACAATACAGTCTTTCAACACCATGCAAAAAGGCTCCTGAGGTTACAAGTAGTAGTTGAAATAATGGCAAATGAAACCGGAGAGAGTTTAAAGAACTCTGGCCAAAGAAACAGAGGCGATCTGACAGATGGCCCTCAAAAACAGTCAGGCATTGGACATAGTGCTGGCGGCCAAAGGAGGGACCTGTGCTCTCATTGGAAAAGAATGTTGTGTGTTCATACTTGATGACACCAATGAGGTAATAGATCACATTAGTCACTTAGAACAAATCACATATCTTCCCCATGAAGAGCCGAGTTCTTTATGGAAGTGGCTAAGTAACCTGTTCAATTTCTCTGGCATAGGAAACTGGTTGTTTCAGGGTGCCCTGACTATCCTGTTTGAAATCTTAATGATTTTTGTATGCTTTCAGCTAATCTCCTGTTGTATCCAGAATTGTGTAAGGTATGCCACCCAAATGACTGCCCCAAAACAGAGTGCTAATATGATGATTTTGAAATATCACTGATGAACAAAGAGCTAAAGAACGATTAATATGTGGAAGCCAGTAATCGTTGGTCTTTGCCTAAGCTTGACCGAAAGGAGGGATTGTGAAAGTGAAATGAATTATATTAAAGAAATAGAATGAATTAAAGAATGCTGTATGTACCTTTAAGTAGAAATGCTGCAAGCCAGGGGGCAGGAAAGCAGACATTAACTGCTTAATGAATTGCCCCACTTAAGGGCAATTGGTGAAGCATTAGCCTTAGATGGATAAGAGATAATAAGGAAGCAGGATATGTATATTGTGCCCTTGCAAATTTTACAATTTTGCTCTCTCTGTCCCTTTGTTTAGTTCGCACCCTTTTATCTGCATAAATAAGACTGTTTGAATCTTGCATGGGGACTCACATTATCTGAATGTATTAGAGCGCTGTGCTAATAAAGCAGAGTGGTCTGACAAACTATGAGTCCTGAGTCTAACTTTGACAACTGTAAACAGTCTTTTGTTTCTATTCATAGACAGGGCGAACCCATCTTGATGTAAAATTCTTTTTTTACTTTCAGGCGGTTTCAGTTGTTTGCAGTTGCCTCTGATGATTTTCCATTGCAAGTCTTGGCATTGAACAAGGCTAAACATTGCATTGCATTGCATTGCATTGCATCACAGGCACACACTCCCTCTTGACTTAGTTGGTCATTACTGAGTCATATTATCCCTTGGTGACTAATTTTTAATCCAAGTCCATAAAGCCTTCTTTCAATATAAATACATTATTCCTTAAATGTTACCCATACATACCTCTTACAATGATTATGGATCTTGACACGTTACAAGCTTTCTGTAGATACCTTACATATTACTCTCTATGGATACATATCCTGTAAGATATATGTCTCGTATAGTGAATTTGTCAGGTCTGAAGTAAGAGTTGTTTGCAAAGAATAGGGGACCATTTGCTGAGAAGTCTCTGTGTCACATAAGCTTCGCTACTTCTTTCTCTGGTTTTACTGTATGATATATCTATACAAGAGCAAGGAGGAAGGAGAAAGAGCAAGAAACAGAGGAAGCTTTAGACAGCATAGGCACTTGAACTACAGTAAATAGGACAGAATGCACATGGGATATTAAACAAATCAATGGCCAATCAAAAATAAGCAGAATAGGTAGAAGGTGTCAGTTGACTTAGCTCCTAGCTGTAATCAGACCCAAAATGCTAAATAACAGAAATGAACATGGAACCAGCAAGATGCATGCCAAACGTAAGCACTTGGTTGCTTTTGTTCTGCATCTATTTATTAGATGTATAAGCATCCTGCATCCACCCAACTGTATTTCTGAAATGTAAATAAGAGCTTTAAGACAGAGCATTTGACTGAGTTCAAAGGACAGACCAATTGGGTTTAGGTCATCTGAACTGATGAAACCTTCACTGACTTCCAGACTCTCCTTACCCCAAAAAGTGCATGTTACAACAACTTAAACTATTTTTGGATCCCTCAGAGGTATACCCACTTACTAATACTGATGTTTATCTTACAAAGTGCCTCTTAATTTGGCTGAAAGTACAGTAGAACCTCAGAGTTACAAACACCAAAGTTATGAACTGACCGGTCAACCACACACCTCATTTGTAACCAGTTGTACACAATCAGACTGCAGAGACAAAAACAAAAACAACCTCCGCCCCCGCAAATACAGTACTGCACAGTGCTGTGTTAAATATAAACTACTAATAAAATTGTTGAGTCTGAACTTTTGATGAGCTTAAACTTAACCCAGACTTGATGTCTCTGTCTGAACTTTTAATCAAAGCTCTGACCTGCGAACTACTCGTGACACCCCCCTCCCCTTAAGTAGCCATCTCCCCTTTTCTCTTTCTTAATTTACATTTTTAACCTGTTTTATCCTGTAGAATCTTGATTGATTATGCATGACCATTATGATCTGTTAATCACTTTGTTTACTTCTGTGTATAAATATTGATGCTCACCCCTAATAAACTTGCCACACTTACTCTGAAGCCTTTCAAGCTAAGGATAGTGTTTGCCCGTTGATCAACGAATTGGTGTCTGGTCTCTGACAGATTGTGAGCCCCATACCAACTCCGCACGAACTCGGGTGCTGGAGAGGTGAGTGAGGACTTGCTTTTTTACCTAACAATTTGGGGGCTCGTCCGGGATTTCCTTCTGGTGCGGTGCCTCTGTCCAGTGGTCAGACCACTCATATACGAATTGGCAGGCGCCACGGGAGATTTCTCCCAGCCAATTCAATATTGAGGGGTCGTGTACTGGACAGCAGGGTAAACGCCAGTTGGAGGGCTCCTGTCAGACACCATGGGTCAAGGGACTAGTGTGCCTCTTGAGAGTCCGTTGGGGATTGTAAATAAGTTATGGAACGAAGGGAAACTCCCAGTACAGACAAGAATGTCTAGGAGGAAGTTGTACACACTGTGTGTAAGGAATTGGACTGGGTATACCGCGGTATTGGCCGACCCGGAGATGAGGTGGCCTTCGTATGGCTCTTTCGAACAGGCTGCCTTAAGAGGAGTAAGGAGCCAGATCGAAAAAGACCATCCGGGACAGTTATGTTACTGGTTTTGTTGGGACACAGCAGCAGAGCTGTGGAAATCTTTAAAAATTATGGCAGTCAGGTATTCTCCCGAGAGTGAACCCCCACCATGTTATTTCGTCAGTTGGTCCCCACTGCACCTGCCCCTATTCCTCTGCAGGGGGACTCTCTCCAGGGCGCAGAGGGGAATCTGCAGGACTCCAGATCGGAATCTCTGCAGAGGGATAAGGGGGAAATGGAAGGGCACACCTCGGGAGAAGTAATTACTAGGCAAAAAATCAAGCAGATGCAGCAGGTTGCATACCCCTCCCCTGGGGACGCCCAGAGGGTCCGGTCGCATCCGCAGATACTTACACCAGGAACGAATACACCCCTGCACCACCAGCTCAGCCCGTTCCCCAGGCCTGGATCAACTACGGGCAACAGCAGCAGCTGCACCAAACTCAGCCTCCTCAATGACGGTACCCCGGGGGCGAAGGCAAACAATGTGATGGTCTTATTTCCTTAATGTCTTTAGCCGGCTCCTTCCTCACTTTCTCCCCTCCCAGCAAAGAGCCTCGTCTAACCCTTTCAGTCCAAGGACTGCCTGTCTCCTTCCTCATTGATACTGGAGCTACTTTCTCTCTTTTAAATCATGCCCCCTCTCCCTGGCTATCCTCTGAGGTTAAAACTGCAACTGGGGTGGAGGGCAACCCACAGTCTCTGGGACTCACTTTGCCTCTAAATGTTATTTATGCTGATAAATGTTTTTCTCACCGTTTTCTTTTTTCCCCAGCTTGTCCGATCCCTTTGATGGGCCGGGATTTACTCTATAAGCTTGAGGCTACTTTAACCTGCACTCCTGAAGGGGTAGGATTATTGATGACAGTGTTAGGAGATTCGGCCCCAACTCAGGGTAATTGGGAAACCCCTCCCTCTCTCTCCCCTGACCTCACTGACTTGCCTTTAACCCTCTGGGGAATTTCTGACACTGATGTTGGCCTGCTCCTTTCGGCAGAGCCAGTAAGGATTCAAGTGAAGCCCTCCTTAACCCCGCCGTCAGTCCCTCAATACCCCCTGTCGCTGGAAGCCCGGGAGGGCATCCGCCCTATTATCGAGGGATTCATTGCACAAAAGCTAGTCCGCCCTCAGCGCACTCCCTGTAACACCCCTATACTGCCTGTCAAAAAGCCTCCTAAAAAGGACGGAGACCCTATTCGTTGGCGCTTTGTACAGGATCTACGGGTTGTTAATCAGTATGTGGTCCCTCTTCATGCAGTAGTTCCTGATCCAGCTACTATCATCAGCCAAATCCCCTGAGATGCTGAGTGGTTCACTGTTATTGACTTAAAATCAGCCTTTTTCAGCATTCCTGTGCACCCAGACTCTCAGTATCTCTTTGGCTTCACCTGGGAGGGACAACGTTATGTCTGGCAACGACTTCCTCAAGGCTACAGAGACAGCCCCACGATTTTCAGCCAATGCCTCCGCCACGACTTGGAAGGCTTCACCAGTCCGCAGGGATCCATGTTAGTCCTATACGTAGATGACATCCTATTAGGTAACCGCGAAGAAGCTGCCCTCCGCATCGATGGTAAGGCACTTTTATTATACCTACACACCAGAGGCCACAAGGTAGACCCTAACAAGATTCAGTGGGTCTCACAGAAGGTCCAATATCTGGGCTTCCTGTTAACCCCAGAGGGGAGACAAATGGACCCAGTCCGCATAAAGACTATCCAAAACTGCCCTCTGCCAAACACCAAGAAACAACTTCGAGGTTTCTTAGGATTAATTGGCTTCTGTCGCCCCTGGTTGCTGTCCTGCGGGGAGTTAAGCAAACCGCTCCACCGACTCACTGCTAACCTTGCTCCTGACCCTTTGCAGTGGTCCCGGACACAATCCAAGCCTTTCAGTTACTCAAGGACAGTGTGGCCTCCTCCGTGTCTCTCCGCCCCCCCAATTACAGCAAACCCTTTCACCTTTTTGTCCACGAGAGGGGCGGAATTGCTAGTGGCGTCCTTACCCAGCTGAGCGGGCCCCACCATTTCCCGCTTGCTTTTTACTCTCAGCAGATCGACCCTGTCGCTCAGGGAACCCCATCCTGCACCCGGACTCTGGCAGCAGCTGCCCTGCTGATCACAAAGGCAAAGAGCCTGACCCTGGGTCATTTTACCACGGTTTGGACCTCTCATGCCTTGTCAGCCCTTCTGCGTAGGGGCACAACCCAAGTCTTTTCGGCCCATCGTCAGCAACAGCTAGAGGCCGAACTCTTAGAAGACACTAACCTAATTTTTGAAAGGTGTGGGCCCCCTAATCCAGCTACCTTGCTTCCTGACCTGCCAGTCCTCCATGATCAGCACGACTGTGTGGAAGTAGTTTATAGCATCTTACAGATAAGGGACAACCTGTTTGACGTGCCACTGGACAACCCTGATTGCATCCTCTTCTCGGACGGAAGCTCCTTCTATGTTGATGGCAAGCGTTTCACCGGTTATGCAGTCACCTCTGAATGGGACATTCAAGAGGCCGCCTCACTGCCAGGCAACTGGGGAGCCCAAGCCGCCGAACTCTATGCCCTGGCCCGAGCTTGCCAGTTGGCCGCTGGTAAGACCGTTACCATTTTTACTGATAGCAAGCATGCTTTTGGAGTTGTGCATTGTCACATCCACCTCTGGATGTGGTTTCCAGACAGCTGCCGGTAAACCCATTCAGCACCTCCCCCTCATCCACAAGCTTTTGGATGCCCTCCAAGAACCCTCGGTCCTGGCTGTAGTTCACTGCCGGGCTCATACTAAAGATGATAGCCCCGTCACCCGTGGGAATGCCCTGGCTGATGCCTCCGCCAAGACGGCTGCCGTCTTACCCTTAGCCATGCCCACGTTGGCTATTGCAGCCTCCTCCTTTACTCCACCGCACCCCGTACCAGTACCCGCTGCTGAACTACAGTCATGGGAAAGCCTCGGAGCCACTCTGGTCAAAGGGACCTGGCTTATGCCGGATGGCCGAGCCTGCCTCCCTTGCTCCACATACCCCGTGGCAGTTCGCTGGCACCATAATAAGGAGGGTCACTACGGCACGCATGCCCTTGTGGACACCATCGCTCGCTTTTGGTATGCTCCAGGCATTCAACCCTACTGCCTGTCAATAGTGAAAGCATGCAGCACATGTCAGCGTAATGGACCTGTTCCGCCTCTTAACAAAATTAAGGGTGGAAGACCTCCGCCTGCTGCTCCATTTCAACATCTTCAAATTGACTTTGCAGATATGCCAAAGGCTTTTGGGAAAAAGCACCTCCTTGTTTTGGTTTGCCCTCTGACTTCCTGGGTCGAAGCTTTTCCTACTGCTAATTGTACTGCTGCCATAGTGGCGAAGATTCTCCTTAGAGACATTGTACCCCGTTTTGGCATCCCTCTCATGCTTGACTCAGATCGCGGACCTCACTTTACTGGTCATGTCCTTGGCCGTGTAGAACAAGGACTGGGCATTTCACACTCCTTTCATACACCCTACCACCCCCAGTCTAGCGGGAAAGTTAAGCGTATGAATAGGAAGCTTAAGTTTACATTGGCTAAATACTGTCAGGAAACAGGCTTAAAGTGGCCTCAGGTACTTCCCTTGGTCCTGTTTCACCTTCGTACTCGCCCAACTCGTGTATTGGGATTATCCCCCTTTAAACTGCTCTATGGACACCCCCCTTTCAAAGGCAGGGCGCTACCATGTGCTGATGTTTCACTATTGGGAGGGGATCATATGACCGCGTGCCAGTTTCTCTCCCTACAGGCTCGCCTCCGTACCCTTTGGAAAGCCTCGCAGTATTCCCAGACTGTGCCGCTGGAAGAACAGATCCACCCGTTCCAACCAGGGAACTTCGTCTGGGCCAAAAAGTTCGTTCGTGGCGACACCCTCCAGCCAAGGTTTACTGGACCCCACCAGGTTCTTTTAACAACCCAGACTGCAGTGTTCCTGGAAGGACGCAAATCCTGGATTCACCACTCCCACGTCAAGCCAGCCGTAGTGGACCACAGTGACGGACCAGCAGCTCTTGCCACCACTGAGGACACTGCCTCCGACCAGTGGACCAGCTTACTTCTTTCAGACATCAGACTTAAATTGACTCGGAAAAAATGAGAGGACCTTTTATTCTGACAACTGTATGTTTTTTATTATGCCTTTTTAGTTTATTTTCTGCTTATGAAGATAATGCTTTTATTAGATATTCCCACGAGGTTAAAACTTGTATTTTAGGAAATAGAAGTAATTGCTGGGTATGTACTCAATTTCCAGTAAATGCAGAACAGAGACTCCCCTTCACACTCATTCCCCTGACCACTGCTAATATGACTTGGATGCCACCGGCTAGAGTAAAAGATCCAGTCCAACACAATCTTACATGGAACAAAACAGGAGTGCCAATTAACAGATATCTTAGGGTAACCAATCAGACAGGATCACTGTGTTTTGTTAAAGAAAAGGGGTCAACTTTTGTGGGAACAAGTAAATGCAACATGTATTTTAATGGCACCGCCTTTAGTAAAAATCTTGGCTTCAAGCCTTGCGCATCCCACTTATCCCATATGTGCATCCCTCACCCCGATCCAACTTTTTCATGGGTAGGCAAGCCTTCAGAGTCAGCTTTTAGGAAGCCCTGCTCAGATCACGAGGGTGTCCAACTAATTGCTAAGGGACATACGATTGCCTTCTACAACTGCTCAAGCAGTACTACACTGCCCTTTGAAAACACCACTACCAAATTGTGCCTCTGCAGTTCGCACAACGACCCCTCTGCGTTACCAGGGGAACAGTGGTCCAACGGGTGGTGGGTTACCTCCTACTTTGAGAAATGGAATACCCGAAACGCATTGTATGGAACATACTGGGTGTGCGGGCCCAAAGCTTATTACTTTCTCTCCCCTGATTGGGCAGGGTCATGTTATTTAGCGTGGCTAACACCGCCTTCTCGCATCTCCCTCACTCCCCCTCATTTTCCCCACGTTCGTAACATCCGTGAAACCTTCAGAGATATTAATATCCGTGATGGTTTGTCGTGGCAGCGGTGGGCTGGTCTCATTAGCTTGAGGGGTGGTGTCATCCGTCTACAGGGACTACTAGAATCTTTAACCAATGAAACTGCGACCCTATTTGAGAATCAGGCCGGGGAAATGTCCCAGCTGCGCCAGTTAGCTTTGCAAAACCGAATGGCTTTAGACATAATGTTAGCAGCCCAGGGAGGAACTTGTGCCCTCATAAATGAAGAATGCTGTGTTTTTGTAAATGACACCTACTCTGACACTTTTCAATGTACCAAACATCTAAGGGAAATGGCTAAGAACTACTCCTCTGGCCAGCCTCCTTATGATTGGTGGGGAGCCTTATGGAATTGGCTGCCTGGATTTGGGTGGGTTAAAAAACTCTTGGTGGGTATTGTTGGGGCCATAGTAATCCTTATAATACTGTGTTGCTGTATTCAATGTGTCCCCTCCCTCATAGACTCATGTGGGTCAGTTTATTCTTTTCCTACTTCAGCCAAGGGCCTTACTCTCTTCGAGGTGGCTCAGGCTGAAATTGCCAAGCGGCCCTTGGCTTCTTAAAATGGGGTGTAGCTTTTGGTAAATAGTTATCCCAAAGCTACAAATGGAGGAATGTTGAGTCTGAACTTTTGATGAGCTTAAACTTAACCCAGACTTGATGTCTCTGTCTGAACTTTTAATCAAAGCTCTGACCTGCGAACTACTCATGACACCCCCCTCCCCTTAAGTAGCCATCTCCCCTTTTCTCTTTCTTAATTTACATTTTTAACCTGTTTTATCCTGTAGAATCTTGATTGATTATGCATGACCATTATGATCTGTTAATCACTTTGTTTACTTCTGTGTATAAATATTGATGCTCACCCCTAATAAACTTGCCACACTTACTCTGAAGCCTTTCAAGCTAAGGATAGTGTGAGCCCGTTGATCAACGAATTGGTGTCTGGTCTCTGACAGATTGTGAGCCCCATACCAACTCCGCACGAACTCGGGTGCTGGAGAGGTGAGTGAGGACTTGCTTTTTTACCTAACAAAATAAAGGGAAAGTTTAAAAAAAAAAGATATGACAAGGTAAGAAAACTGTTTGTGTTGTTTCATTTAAATTAAGATGGTTAAAAGTAGCATTTCTCTTCTGCATAGGAAAGTTCCAAAGCTGTATCAAGTCGATGTTTAGTTGTAAACTTTTGAAAGAACCATTATGTTTTGTTCAAAATTACAAACGTTTCAAAGTTACAACCTCCAGTCCCAAGCTGTTCATAACTCTGAAGTTCTATTGTATTTAAGTGTCAAGGAACTACACTTGAGAGAGGGATAGCTCAGTGGTTTGAGCACTGGCCTGCTAAACCCAGGGTTGTAAATTCAATCCTCAAGGGGGCCACTTAGGCATCTGGGGCAAAAATCAGTATTTGGACACCGCTAGTGAAGGCAGGGGGCTGGACTCGATGACTTTTCAGGATCCCTTCCAGCTCTATCAGATAGGTCTCTCTCTCTCTATATATATATATAGTATAGTACATTGGTGTAACATGTATGCCAAGAGGCCAGAGTAAGAGTATAGAAAAGTTACTAACAAAAGGATGTAAGACAGTATTAATAATTGAGCCATCCTCTGATTTAGAGATTCTTACAGCTCCTCAGTGTATAAGTTACACCTACATTAATTCCTTTACTCTCATTTACACATTGGGAAGTAGGTGTAAGTAGACCTAAAGAAACCTGAATTTAACGGAGTCTAACTTATACATTGGCTCTGCATTTGGCCCTAGTTATCTTTTTATTTATTTATTTTTACTTTTCCTGCAAAAGCAATTTTCACAACCTCCCACTTATGCTGAGGAATCCAATATCCTTAAGATAAAAAAGGCAGTAAAGGACTCCTTTTGTCTGAATTACCTTAGTGCACAGTAGGGGAACTGGAAAAAAAACTTTCATCATGCCTCAGTGATTGATTCTCAGGAACTGAGACAGCTTGTAGGACAGAATGCTTTGTTCATTTCAGGAGTAACAAAGGAGCTACAGTGTGCTTCTCCTTTGGAGCTGGTGAATATTGAAGGAAGTTTATCAACAAACACAGATTCAATAAAGGCCTTTTGCTACTTTCTCCTTCAGTACTTCATGCTACCCAAGTTTCCCAACACACACACACACACACACACACACACACACACACACACACGCACACACTATTCCAGACTTGCAAGAAGGAATGGGAGTGTAGTCTACTGGTGAGAAGACGACTCTCCAAGTATATGAACTAGCAATCCTCCTGTAATCTGAGGGCTAGCCCACTCTCCTTGTTCTAACAAGCAGATCCAGCTCCCTTCCCCAAAGCTGGGAACAGAATCTAAGGATATGTCTACATTACCCGCCAGATCAGCAGACAGCAATCGATCCAGCGGGGATCTAGTCTAGTCTTGATGCGATAAATCAACCCCCGAGCGCTCTCCCGTCGACTCCTGTACTCCAACGCCGCGAGAGGCGCAGGCAGAGTCGACGGGGGAGCGGCAGCAGTCGACTCACCACGGTGAAGACACCACAGTGAGGCGATCTAAGTACATTGACTTCAGCTACATTATTCACATAGCTGAAGTTGTGTAACTTAGATTGATCCCCTGCCCCCACCCCAGTGTAGACCAGGGCTAAGAGTATATCTACATTGCAAAAAAAGGGGTACATTCTTAACTTGGGTTAGCTAACTCGCATTAGCTAAATCAGGTTCAAGTAGCAGAGAAGACTAAGCCCATGTCTACACTACCACTTATCTTGGCAAAACTTATGACTCTTAGGGGTAAGAAAAAAACACACTCCCTAGCAATGTAAGTTTCACTAGCGTAAGTGGTAGCGTGCACAGAGCTATCTCAGCAGGACAGCTTCTCCTGCCAACATACAATTGTGTCAATAGGAGAGCTCTTTCCCGTCGGCATAGAGAGGCACAGCTTCGCTGCTGTAAGGTCTCTAGTGAGTTCAACCCCAGGTTCCCCTAGAGGCTTTAACTTGATCTGCTAACCCAAGTTAAAAGCTGAGCTGCTGAGTCTTTGCTGTTATTTTAACCCAAGTTTGCTACCACAGTTTAGCTACACCAAGTTAAGAACACATCTTCTTTTGCAACATATATACCCTAGAGCAGTGTTTCCCAAACTTGGGACGCCAGCACATCCCCCGGCCCGCGCTGCTTCCAGCAGCTCCCATTAGCCTGGAGCAGCGAACCACAGCCAGTGTGAGCCACGATCGGCTGGACCTGCAGACACGGCAGGTAAACAAACCGGCCCAGCCCGCCAGGGGCTTTCCCTAAACAAGCGGCGTCCCAAGTTTGGGAAACATTGCCCTAGAATCATGACTTCCCTTCACAAAGCAGACCAGGGTGTGTTGAAAGAGTTTCTCAACACGTGTTTGGATTCTGTGGGATTATACACATTGGAGGATTAATATATGGGTCCATGAGGTTTGGGCCTAAGGGCCATAGTCAATTTGGGGGCCCCCACAGGAGAACCAGAACCTGTTGGGTGGGGGGCACCAGTGCCGATATTGTGGCCCCATCCCTGCTCCTCTCTTCCTCGAGGCCCTGCCCCATGGCCAGGCCAGAAGCCAGAGCTGGGCTGTGGTTAGAGGCATCTGAGTAGCCTGGACCACTGTGGAAAGCCCTGGACCCTCCACCTGCCCTGGAGGGGTGCCGTGGTGCCCAAGAGCAGCCTCCAGTCCGTGTCCCCACCCCCTGGGCAGGTGGAGGGTCCATAACTCCCCACAGCGGTCCGGGATTCCTGGGCGTTCTTAGCACGACAGCCCGCCTCCGGCCTGGCCAGGGAGTAGGGCCTTGGGGTGGGAGGGAGGAGGAGCAGGGGAAAGCCCTGTGGCAAGGGGGCTAAGGCCCACCTCAGTCCCTCACTGGGAAGCAGGAGCTGCAGTTCACAGGAGGGGAGCTGATAGGGTGACCAGATGTCCTGATTTTATAGGGACAGTCCCGATATTTGGGGCTTTTTCTTATATAGGCTCCTATTACCCCCCACTCACTGTCCTGATTTTTCACACTTTCTATCTGGTCACCATAGGAGCTGATCACCTTCCCCACCACAAAGCACAGCCCCTGCCACTGCTGCTCCATGCCTGCCCAAAGCTACTACTCCCATGTTAAATTGTGGGCGGGCATGGCCTTTCTACTTGTAATACTGGGGGGGCCCTGCCCACGCAGTTCCAGCACCCCTGGGTCCCTGGCATATAGAGGTGTAGCAGGGTGGTCACCCGCTCCAGCCTTAAGAGGGCTTAAAACAGTCCAGGAGAGCGCGGTGGCTGCGAGCAAGCAGTTCCCAGGCTGAGTGGGGAAGTAAGCTCAGCTGAGGCCATGCCGCAATCAAGGCTCAACTGGCTGGCCCTTATAACAGGGCAGTGGGCCAGGAGCACAGACAGACTCTCTCTCCAGCCTGTTGAGAGGGAAGGACCTGGCTGCTGGGAGCGTACCATGGTACCCGAGGTGGAGCAGGGATGGGGGAAGGCCCAGGGAGCTCCGGTGGTGGAAGGCCAAATAGGTACTGGGGTTGCAGAGGGCAGCCCAAAAGGGGTAGGCAGAGGCAGCAGGTCCAAACCCCCTTGCCTGTGATGAGTTGCATTTATACTGCAGTCTGCCCCAGGGAGCGGGGGCTAGTTGGTGACTGGCAGTAGCCTACGACTGAAGCGAGGTGGGGATAGTGGGTGGGGGTTCCCTGGGGAGGGGAGACCCAGAGACTGAGGGGTGTACTGCCAAGGGGCAACACCCCGGTGTGCAAGGGGCACCGGGTCCAGGAGGGACACAGGGGCCAGGAAAAGCAGGACACTGGCCTGCAGAGGGTGCTCCGATGGCTGGAGAGCTAATTCCCAGAAGGAGGCACCGCAGGGGTGAGTCCCACATGCTTATAAGGGGGCACAAGTGTTTTTTGTGCTCTGGCCCCAATAAATCTTAATCTGCCTCTGATTATACACTAGGCTATCTCTGGTTTTATATTTTCATGGTCTCTTTCCTCTGCCACACAACAACATGAAAAAGTTTTCATGGTGATTGTCTAGGATCCCCACATCACCCTTTGGCTAAATTTGAGCAGCAATTACTACGGTGCTGTTGCCTGAGCAAATAGAACCTGATCACCATTCAAGCCCGCTCACTAATTTGTCTTAGTACCAAGCTGTTGACATGATTCTGTGTCTTCCTATGGTTCAAAGCTTCATTGTATACATTATTGTCAAGGAAGACAACCCAATAGGTCTGTGTTGGCGATGTCACAAGTCTTCATGCAACATACCTTCTCATCTGCTTACACAGCCTGATCACACCACAATATCTGTCCAAAGAAATGTTTCTTCCCACTTTCCCCTCACTATGGAGATAGCTAACAAGTTAGGTTTAATGCCACCTGATCATTCATTTAATCCCTGCAACCTGCCCTCATATCTTCTACCTCCTTGGTTGTCTACTTTTTCAGTGTTAAATGGGCAATATACTAAGGACTATACTAGAAGAGGCTCTACAGAGAGGGAATGGGATGCATGTCTGCCACTGGTCACCGTGACTTAAAGTAGGTCTGCACCAAGCCTAATGAACTCTTCCAATACTAGTAAATACCTCTCAGAGAGCTCAACTGCAGACAAGGTAGTATACTTTAGTTACAAATGAATTATGAGGTGACTGAAGTCCCTGTTTTCATACATTAGTATGTATGACTACAAACACTTTTGACCTGATAATGGATTTAAACACTGAAATTATGTTCAGTGTACCAAAGTATATAGTATTTAGGGCTGTTGAACACAGTGTACCAAAGTATATAGTATTTAGGGCTGTTGATGCATCTCTCAATAATACACTTCTTACTGATGGCCATTTCTGTAGACCTACACAGACTCTTCCAGTTGTTGGGTTCCCCTGGGTTATGAAATATTCTTGCAATATACCCAACACAATTTGTTAATATGTTTAGACATTTCTGCAGTTTCCAAATTTATACTGCCACTTGCAGACTGCCTTTGTTACTACAGTCTACTACACAGTTTTTTTTTTTTTTTCAATTTTTCATTAGGAAAATGGAAATGACAGTTTCCTAGATGCCCCGCTGAAAGGTTCTTGTCAGTTTCACTTTCTGACTACAGACAGAATGGCTGCCAAGCCTAACTCTCTGCCTACTCCCCAGCTCCAGGGCTGCAGAGGCTGAACACTCCAGCTCTCTGTCTCTCCAGCTACTGAAGCTGGGGGAGAGGTTTAGTGCCCGGGGGGGTCTCCAGTTCTGAAGCTGAGGAGGGAGGCAGGAGGATGAGGTCCCTAGCTCTCTGCCTCCCCTGTAGCCATGCAAGAAGGCTTCTGTCAATGTCACTTTCTGCAGAATTGACTCACTACCTCTAAAAAGTAAAATTGACAAGAGCTTTTCAGGTGGGCAGCTGGGAAGCTAAAAACATCCTATTTTGGTTCTCCTGAGAGATTTTTTTTTCTTGAAATCCCTTCATACAAAAATCTTTGTTGTTTGGATGTTATTCTGTGAGAAGGGATTTCCATTTGCTCCAATAATTTTCTTGGTGCCTGACACCTAAAACATTTATAGTTCAAAGATCTAGAGCAGAGTAGCAGCATGGACGGCTCTATTCTTTTCAGTCATCTATTGCACCTAATTTTTAAACAGTCATAAAATATCCATTCCATAATTATTAGAGCAGAAAAACAAACTAAAAGTAACAATTTGTACCAGACTTAATGAGTAGATAACTTGACTTTTCGAAGTGCTGAGCACCTGAAACTCCTTGGACTTTAATGTGACCTGTTCTCTCTCCACACTTTTGGAATCCAGGCCAACTCATGGTCATAGTTACCAGCATTTAAAAAAGATTATACCATAAATTGTCCAAGTGAGTCATGAGTCTGGGGATTACTGGATGATTGTGTTCACATTCTGATAAATTTTAGGTTACTTTAATATACCTATTTTATTCAGAGTCTCAAAAGATTTGCAATACAGAGGTTCCTCACATCTTCCCCTCACATTCTGTTAAACCTCTTATCCCATAATGTCCTTGCTGGCACTGCTGTTGTTGAGAATACACAGAGCAGAGAATGATTGTGAAAACAAGCCTTTGTCCCCACAACTGGGATACTGCACTACCACCACTTCAATGGGAACAGAACAGGCACCTGGAGCGGCTTCTGTAAGAACCTGGAAGGAAGCAGGTGAGGTATGTGACCAAGCCTTGTTCCCTAGGATGGGAGAAAATTTTGGGACTTTTCTGGGGAGCACTGAATTGGGTGCTGCTTTTCATTATATTAAAATACATGACAATCCTGGGAAACCAAGGTGGACAAGGGAAGGAGTCTATTTGGGGCCATTGACTGTACATTACTGTAGCAGAATGTAGTAGTGGCAGCTGAGGATACCGGCAATGGGTTGCAGGTCTGAATCCAGTCCAGGACAGTAAATTTGTTACCATCTGGAGGCGTATGGCTTATATGAAATTAATTTGTCAGTCTCCATTCAGTTACAACAATTACCATCACAGTGGATGCAAAATCATATAATCATAGAAAAGTAGGGCTGGAAGGGAAGTCAAGATATCATCTTCTCCATCCCAGCAGGTTGAGGTAGTATTCAATATACTTAGACCATCCTGGACAAATGTGTGTCTAACCTTTTCTGAAAAGCCTTTAGTTATGCAGATTCCACAACCTTCCTTGATAACTTACTCCAGTACCTAACTATCCTTATTGTTAGAATTTTTTTCTCATGTTTTACCTAAAATCTCCCTTGCTGCAGATTAAGCCCGTTACTTCAGTGGCCATAGAGAAAATTGATTACAGTCCTCTTTATAACAATACTGAACATATTTGAAGACTTCTCTCTTTCAGTCTTTTTTTCTCAAGACTAAACATGACCAGGTTTTCTTTTAAAACTTTTCCTCATAGGTCAAGTTTTAAGCCTTTCCCCCCGCCCCCTCCTGTGGACTCTCTCCAATATGTCCACATCTTTCCTAATGCGTAGCTCCAAAAACTGGACAGAACAGAATATTTGCCTAACACTGCATCATATTGTCTGTGAGTCCACAATTTGTGATCCACCCCCCAGTTCCTTTTCTGTAATGCTGATGCCTAGCCAATTATTCTAAATTTTGTAGCCGTGTGTTTGATTTTTCCTTCCTAAGTGTAGTACTTTTCACTTGTCTTTGTCAAAAATCAACAAGATATAATTCAGTATTCTCCAATTCATCAAAGTAATTTTGAATGATAATACTGTCCTTCAAAGTGCTGGCAACCCCTCCCTGCTTGATGTCATCTACAAATTTTATAAGCATAATCTCCACTCCATTATCCAAGTCACACATACAATTATTGAATAGCGGACCTAGAACAGATCCCTGAGAGACCCCACAACAAACATCCTCCTAGTTTGACAGTGAAATATTGATAACTACTCTTTGAGTATGGTCTTTCAACCAGTTGAGAACTCACCTTATAGTATCTTCATCTGGACCACATTCCTTAGTTAGCTTAAGAGACTTACGTGGGACTGCGTCAAAAGCCTTCCTAAAATCATGATATATCACATCTCTCCTTCCCCATGTCTACTAAACCAGTAATCCTATTAAGAAAGGAAATTAGGTTGGGCCACTAGGACTGGTTTTTGAGAAATCCATGTTGGTTATTACTTACCACCCTATTATCCTTTAGGTGTTTATACATTGATTGTTTAATAATTTGTTACAGTATGTTTCCAGGTATTGAATTTACAATGACTGATCTATAGTTCCCCAGGTCCTCCTTGTTATTCTTTTTAAAGATCGGTACTATGTTTGCCTCTCTCTAGACCTCTGGGACCTCACCCATCCTCCATGAATTCTCAAAGATAAATAGCTAATGTTCTGAGACGGTTTCAGCTAGTTCATTAAGTATCCTAGGGTGAACTTTATCAGGTCCTGCTGACTTGAACACATCTAACTTATCTAAATATTCTTTCTGTTCTTTCCCTTTTCTGACTTGTTTTCCTTCTCTCTTGTTGTTAATATTAATTGTGTTAAGTGTCTCATCACAATTTAACTATCTAGTGAATACTGCAGAAAAATAAATATGCAACACCTCAGATTTTAATGCTGTCATCCATTATTAGCTCTTCTTCCCAGCAAAGTAGTGGACCTATACTTGCCCTCATCTTTCTCTATCTCTCAATATATTTACAGCATCTCTTCTTATTGCCTTTTATGGCCTTTGTTAGGTGTAACTCATGTTGTGCGTTAGCCTGTCTGATTTTCCCTCTACAGTGCTTGAGGTATTCTTTTGTACTCATCTTTGCCAATTCATTGGCAGTCTCAGCAGAGAAACCATGCACTGAAATAATAAATGGACAGAGAAATCATCTAACTTTGCACAGTTATTTAAGGTCAGGTACTCCTGCTTAGTGAGGAAGCTTAAGATGAGGTTTTCAATGGTCTAAATGTACCCATCAAAGTAGATGGTAAAACTCCCATAGATTTCAATCCGAGAAGTTAGGCCAATTCTGAATGCTTTTGAAAAAAAAAAAAAACAACACCCTAAAATGCCTGTAATTGTTCTATGGATAGTGTACTACAATCTACAGAACGGCCAAACAAATAAATTTCATGATGAAAGCTACATTTGCACACAATGTTTAAAAATAATAAAATAAGAGAATGGAATGAGAGATGGACACAAAGTATTACCACAAATATTTTTTGACCTAATCCCGTTATATTTCAGCTCTAACACTAAAAAAAATTATATTTGTCTGTACAGTTAGTGAAAACAAATGAAAGAATTAGTAAGTCTATTGATATCTGTAAGGCTTCTCATGTACATTAATGAACATTTACCAGCTAATCTGTTTTTGTTGGTAATAGCTGATTCTTGACTTCAGGATATAATCACTTATAGAATCACAGGGATTTATTGAAACACTGAGTGCTAACTTCAGCCCACAAAAGCAGGACTGACCTTGCTCCTAAATCCCTATAACGACATGCAAGACAACTACATAACACTAAGTGTTTGACTACATGAAAAATTAATTGTAACAGTTCATTAATATGGTTTGATATAGTGCTCTTTTAAATTAACCAACTGTTAATGGGTGTCAGCAGGGTCCACATGGACAGTTAGTCTGTGGTAGACTAGTGTGAGGTAGATTCACACCACAGCTTGCAATGAACTGTTTGTGTAGACCAGCCTTAAGATACAGCACCATCTATTGGTGGAAGTCTTGTCTGCGTTAATCATTACAATTTACCCCCTTCAGTTAAATAAGAATTTATAAGTGACTCATAGGAATCCAGGTACTCGGCCATGCACAGAGGTTTTGGTGTTGGTCTGCCTGCTTGAGTACTGTATTCAGTCATGGAAACATCACTCAGCTGGATTTAGATTATCAATGAGTGCAGGGTTCATATCTTCTAGTTAGGTTTATCTGTTATGAACAGATTTGAGGACAGCACTGTTTTGAGGTCCCAAGGAGACACTGGCAATTCCTCCTCCAGAACTGGTCTACCATTACGAGCCACAGGAAACTTGCTAGGATACCTCCAAATCCTCTTTTGCATCCCTCTCAGATAGTTGTTGAGCATCATCATCAGTCCTCTCCTTTCTTTCATTGAACTTGTGCACCAGTTCTTGATGAACTTCAAAGGGATTAGGGTGTGGTTTTTTTGTTTTTGTGGTTTTTGTTGTTTGTTTTTTGTATCAGCAAGGATAAGTTGTTTAGTTTTTAAGTTACTTGAAAAAGGAATAAGTTTGGGGTTTTTTCCCCACATTTGTTGTTGCATGCCCACACCCTTCATTCCTGGATGGGCATGTAATTCACCTACATCCTGGCATCTTGTGACTAGCATGCTCCACTTTCATCTCATCGGTTCCTCCACTTTCTGGAATGCTATTCTCAGGTCACTCATATAAACTTTTCTGCATCTCTCACCGGTGTAGATACAGGAGGCCTTGACAGTTCTTGCTGCCCAAACATCAAGTCCCAGAGAAGCATGCGTTTCAGAGTTCAAAAATAATCTTGTAAGTAAAGTAATGGATAGTTGAGTTCCAGCTGGTGTTATATGCAAAGACAAAAAAAAGTTGACTTCATATCCCAGTCTTGGTCTTCACTGACCAAGAATCTAAGCATGGAAAAATGGTTACCTACTTTTTCATGAGTGGCAGCTGTAACGGAGCAGCCATCAAGAGGTCCAACAGCATACAAACCAGTGCTGGCGCAGCCAAGCCGGCACTATGAGGATCACCTTTGCCCTGTCCTGCTTGATGTTCATGAGGAGTTTGTGAATTAGTGGCACAGGAGCAGAGAAGCATCTGACAGTGAGCCTCTGTCCATCCCCCGAATTGAGCAGAAAACTTGGCATTTCCTGTTCTGCCTGGACGCAAACAGGTGCGCCTGGGGAGTTCCCCACCTCTGGAAGATGAGGCTGACCACTTCCAGATGGAGGGACCATTTGTGGCGAGATGAGAAGGTCCTGCTGAGGCAATCTGCCAAATTGTTCCTGGCCCGGGGAAGGTGTGCAGCTACAAGATGGATGTCGTGTTGTACATAGAAGTCCCAGAGCCTGAGGGCTTCCCGGCAAAGGACAGATGATCTGGCTGTGCCTTGCTTGTTGATATAGAACATAGCCACTGTATTGTCCATCAGGACCTGGACCATGCTGCTTTTTGTGTGACGTAGGAAGGGTTGGCAGGCCAGGTGAACCACTCTGAGCTCCCGGACCTTGATGTGTAGGGAGCGATCATGACTCGAGCAACAATCTTGCATGTGGAGATTGCCCAGGTGAGCTCCCAACCCCAAGCCTGAAGCATCGGAGATGAGGGACACTGACAGGGATGGAGCCACAAAGGGAACTCTCTCCAACACCAATGCAGGATTCTTTCACCATGTGAGTGATGACAGTACATGGTCCAAGACCCCGACCACACGGTCCACGCTGTGTCTGATGGGGATGTAGACTAACACCAGCCAGGGCTGCCGGGGCCTGAGGTGGAGCCATGCGTGCTGGACCACATAAGTGGAGGCCACCATGTGACTGGTGGTGAGAGGGTGGGTGTGCATGCACAAGATCAGGTCCGCCATGATTTTGAACCAAGCCTCAGGGAGGAAGGCTCTGGCCTGAGTAAAGTCGAGAACTCCTCCAACAAACTCTATGCATTGCACTGAAATTAAGGTCGACTTTTTCTCGCTTATTAACAGGGAGAAACAGGTTGTGACAGGTGGAGCAAACCAGGTTGAGATGATGCCGCACCTGATCCCAAGATTGGCCCTTTATTAACCAGTCAATGAGGTACAGATACATTTGCACCCCTATGCGCTTCAGGTAAGCGTCCACTGGCGCTATGCACTTTGGAAATACTCTCGGGCTGACAAGAGACTGAAGGGTAGTGCCGTGAAATGAAAATGTCGGTGGCCCAACACAAAACAGAGGAAACGCCCGTGCCCTGGAAAAATGGAAATGTGTCTTTTAAGTCGAGAGCGGCTGTCAAGGCTAATTCTCCACTCTGGTATTTCGAGTGCAGAAGGCGGGGGCCCACAAGGATTCTAAAAATACTGGCCACTCCAGGCTTGTATTAAACTCCCAAGGTTACAGCTTTTCTCTGACCTTGGATTGGTAGATGCTGCCACCACTCAAGTGCAGAACCCCTTTGAGAGCTCAGGAAGGCACACTTGGGAATTCCTTCCTGTGGGGTACCCTCAAAGCCCTTTCTTAAGCAGTGAGACTTTTTATCCCTTTATAGGTAGAGCAATTAGAGAACAGCTACTAAGAGGGATTTTATAGCTAGCGGCTGGCTGGGTGTCCATAAAGATCCAGGGAGGGAATAATGGAGGCCAGAGAGACCATGTGAAACTTCAACTTCTTGTGAGTCTAGTTGAGGTGGTGCAGGTCCAGAATGGGTCTAAGGCCTCCTTTTGCTTTTGGGATTAGGAAATAGCGGGAGTAGAACTCTTTCCCCGTCAAGTCTGCAGGCACCTACTCTACTGCCCCCAGGCATAGGAGGTTCTTGATTTCTTGAATGAGGAGTTGCTTGTGGGAAGGTGGGTGGGAGGGAGGGTCAGCCATGAACTGCAGGGTATAGCCCAAAGATAGCACCCAACGGTCCGAGGTCAGCCGTGACCAGGCCAACCAGAAGGGGAACAGGCAGTTGAAGAAAGAGCAGGGGGTGGATCTTGGGAAGTGACTGGGGCGCCATCCTCAGGGACATTCTCAAAATGCCACTTCTGTCTTCTTTGGCATTTGGAAGAACCAGGCTGGGCAGAGGAATGGGAAGACGAAGGGTGATGCCTTTTAAATCCTGTGTCTCTGTCCTTCTTTGTGTAGGAGTTAGACTGGGGGACACTGCAGGACCTCGACAGAGGCAGAGGAGGTGGGAAACAGAATGGCTTTCTAGCCTGCTGAGGGGTGTGTAGGCCCAAGGAACGGAGGATGGCACAAGAGTCTTTAAGGTTGTGGAGCCATGCATCAGTCAGCTCTGAAAAGAGCCTTGCTCCCTCAAACGGGACGTCCTGAAGGATAATCTGCACCTCCTAGGACAGCCTGAAGGACTAACCAGGAGCTGTGCCTCATGACCAACGCAGAGGTGACTACACTGGCCACTGAATCTGTAGCGTCGCAGGCCATCTGGAGGGCACCCCTTGCCACCGCTTTTCCCTCTTCCACCAAGGTGGTAAACTCCTGGGCTCCGTCCTGTGGAAGGCCCTCCTTCAGCTTACTGATGGAGTCCCACAGGTTCAAGTTGTACCTGCCTAGAAAGGCCTGATGGTTAGACACCCAAAATTGCAGGCTGGCTGTCCAATAAATTTTCCTGTCAAACAAATCCAGCCTCTTGGTGTCTTTATTTTTTCGGTGTGCTGCTTGCCTGTCCTTTTCGTTGATGATCGACAATCAGGGACCCCACTGAAGGGTGGGTATACAGGTACTCAAATCCCTTTGCCAGGGCATAGTACTTCTTTTCCACTTTAGGAAGAGGGGGTCTGCCACACAGACATAGCAATTTTTAGGACCCCTGGGTGGACGGGCAACACAACCTGGGCTGGGGTAGAGGAAGGTATGACATTAAAGAGGTTGGACTCCACTGCTTGTACCTCGACCTCCAAGTTCAGGTTGGCAGCCACTCTTTTGAGCAGAGCCTGATTCTCCTTGAAGTCATTGGGGGAGGAGGGGTCTGCATGTTTGCGAGGGGCCTGCCACTGCTTTGTCCAGAGATGATGAAGACAACTGCACCGCAGGGGGTGGGGCAGCCTCTCCTCGCTCATCTGGGGATGACATATTGGGCCCCGATGCCCAATAAATCACCCTCATGTTGGCTTCAGCACCATGCTCAGACTCTGGTGCCAGGGACAGTTTGTCCAATGTGGGAGGAACGGCAGGAATATGAGACAGGTATAACAGATACACCCCACGTGTTCGAGTACTGCCACTGAGCAGGCCACTGCCCCTTCCTCCATGCCACCGCTGCAGGAGCTGCGTTGGTCTCGCGGGCCAGTGGCAATTTGCCATTTATAGGGGAGGGGGTGAACTCTCCTTCTGACTGGACCATTGCCCTTCCAGTGATCAGGATGGAGCTGTAGATAATGGAGTCTGCCGACTGACCCTTGTCGGCAACTATTAAGGAGAGGGCGAGGATTGATGCCTGCCCAAAAAGCGGTACTGGGGAGACAGTACAGTGATGCAACTGGGAACACTCCCACACCAGGGGGGGACTGATGCCTGGGAGACCACCTAGGAGATGGTGATCTGAGCCATAGTGATCTCTGATGGGAGACTCGACCGTATTGTGGGTATGGGGATCAATGTCATGAGTCAGCTGTCCCGTGCCTTGTAGGTCGAGACCTTGGCTCAGGGACCTGGGTCTTCTAACCAAGGCTGCGGTGCAGGGATCCTAGGCTGCAGTGATGAGGATCAATGATGGTCGTCAGGGAACCGGGGACACGCCGCTGCTTTAGAGGACGGACCCATAACCGGCTTGCCCGTAGATGCCAGGGCCTTAGCCGGGTCCATCACCTGGCTTGGCATCTGTGGTGCCAGATGGCCTACTTGCTCTTTGGTCACTGGGCCCGCTTCAGGCACAAATGACCCTATTAGGGGCCGGGATCCCCTGCCAATCCCTGGGAGTCGGAGATGGGTCCCTGGTTGGGCTATGGGGTTTGACCGAGTAGCTCTGGGGCGGCACATGCCTAACAGGTCCTTTGCCCAAAGTCCCCTTTTTCCGCAGTGCCAGTGGGCCCATTAACTTCAACTACTTCTTAGGTGAGGGGGAACAGTGCCAGGTGGATTCTGGTGCTGGCGGTGCATTGTGCACCAATGCCAAAGTATCAGGCATGGAGTCCAATTGAGAGGGCTCTGAGGCAGATATCCCACTCCTTTTGAGTTCGATGGCAAAAGTTTTTGCAGAGTCTGCACTTGTCCTTTCAGTGGGACTCCAGACAGCTATCTTGGGGGTCGTTAATGGGCATCAGTCTTACCCCTGTCTGCAACCTTCCCACATGGAGCTGGGAGCAGGGACGCGGCTCCAGAGCAGGGATGCAGCTCCAGGAGGAGGGATGCAGACAGGGGTCTGGGGGCAGAGGGTGGTGGCGGGAACGGACCCTTAGCCGGCGGGCCATGGGGCTGACAGCCGGGGCCAGGAGTGGATCCCTGGCTGTGGGTCCAGCAGCTTGGCAGCACTCCCTTCCCACCCCCTATGGGGGCTGCTGCAGGTCCCAGCAGTGCTTCCCAAACCTTATTCCGTACCTCCTTAAGGGGGCACACCCCACAGATTGAAGACCTCTGTTCTAGAAAGATGATGTAATTTCTTTCAAACTGACATTTGTTTCCTGCACTTTTAAACCCTGACTCCTTAAAAAGCTTTAGAATCCTTTCCACTCCTACCAGATGTTCCTCCCATGAAGTCATCTAAGTGCATGAGAGTATCTTCATTTAACACAAAATATTGCTGTTCTTGTCTACAGATTAATTTGTGTAGTCAGGAAAAGTAGTTCTAAATAATGTGCAATAGTGTGAGAAAGTCAGAACATTAAGCAAAAAGGTACTATAATAATAAAGTGTCAATGCAGAAGGCGTTCCTCACCCAGCAAAAAAACTATCCTATATTATGAACAAAATTTCCGTAAGTCATTAGTACCAGGGTATAGAAATTAGGAGCACAATATATTCTTGCAGCACCTGGTTTGTACTTCATTTCATGTGAATATTTCTCAGCTCGTGGGCATTTTGACCATGGATTTAGAGGAAAAACAATTCTCATTTAACAAGGGTACGCAATTTGGTTAAAAATAAGACCTGTTCAGAAAAATGAAATTTCTATCTTTCATGAAATGCCTACGTTTCTATATGTTTCTATAACAAAATGGGTTATAAAAGGAAAATATCAAAATTTTTCACAAAACGAAATGCTTTGAAACATTTTGAGTACATGTCAAAACAAAAATTCTAACATTTTCAGTTGAAACAAAATATTTCATTTTGAAACGTCAATCCTAAAATAAATGTTTCAGTTTGAATTTTCCTGTTAAAAAATTGTTAAAATTGACATTTTCCCATGACAAATTTGATTTTGTCAAAACCCCATATTTCACTGAAATTTTTCAACTGAAAAATATTCCCAATGTTCAAAGAAAATCTTTACCTTTTCTGAAATAAAAGTACTATACTTTGAATAAATAAAATGTTTAAAGACATTGCCTTCAATGCAAAATTCTAGATTAGCAAGTATGAAATGCAACAGAGGAAATCTACAGAACAGATACATCATCCTGTCTAAGTATTTCTAAGGTAACTAGGACAGGATAGCTAAGGTCTGAAAAATATTATGACAGGTATACAAACAAGTGTTATTTTTTTCCATTGCATAAATCTATATACGTTAATTATGTACAAATTAACAGTGCTGAGAATGTCAAAAAAGGCACCAATTAGTTCCAACTGCAACAATAATTTTGTATATGTAGATACCTTGCTGTTAGCACATAGGCTACAAACTCCAATTTATTTGACCATAACAGGCCATAATTTACAGGCCAAATATCCACCAGATAATAAACATTTTCAACATACCTTTTTTGTTTATTGAATGTTTTCAGCATGTTTTTGTGCATACCTTTCATGAAAACATTAGAAATCACACTATACTATTTTTGTATAGGAATGTAGAGAAAGTTAAAACAGTATGCAGAATGTGTTTGTGACTACTATTAAGAAGAATACATCTGTGTCAGAGAGATCAATTATCTCTATAGTGTGAGAGTTATCAGGTAACATCTAGTAAAAATAAAAATAAAACAAAATTGGTATTTAAAAACTACTAACTACAAATTTGTGTTCTGATTTGAAAATCTAGTGGACAAGTCACAGATATTACCAGGTTTTTATTGCTGCATTATGCATAGATTCTGTTTGACTCACACTGTCATATAGCAAAACTATCATCTCATGGAATTTCCCATGAAGGAGCTGACCATGCTTTCCATCCATAAAATCAGGATGCTTATCTCTGAAACAGGTTATTGGAAGACAGCAGTGAGTTTTTAGCAGATAAGGGAAAGCCTATGCGTATAATACTGGTTTGCAGTAGGTGCTACAAAGCAGACTCAGAATTCAGGCATTGATCCTCTTTGATACTGCCACTTTCTGTGTGTGTGTGAGGTTGGATAAAGGAGCAGCAGAGAAGTGGAGAGGATAATAGAGTAGTACAGCTTCCTTCAGCAGTGGCTGTTAGAGGAATGAATTGAGGTGTTGGAAGAAATTAAAGAAAGGAGGGGAAACTGCACTGTTCTCACTTCCCACTTCTCCCTAGGAGACTACAACTAGTTCAGTGGCTTACCTTCCCTCTTGCACTTACCCATCTCCTGAATTAATTCACATGGTCTTTGTAGATATTTCTATTAAGTGTGTTTTTTCTAAGTAATGCTCTCTAGGTACTTTCTAACACCTATTACATCCCTCTAGTGTAATACATAATGAGCAGATTCAAGAAAGCAAGTGCTTTAGAGCTCTTTCTTGCTTCACTCTTGAACATCTCATGATTAGTAAAGTGCTCTGCTGTAAAAGATAGTTTGCAATGGGTGATTTCTTCTTTAACTCTTTGATACCAGGAGATTTGAATTCCTCTGTGACACAGCAATCCCAAATATATTAGAAATTAAGAAGAGAATTCTGGCCCAAAGGTTATGGTATAAGTAAATCCGTTTTCTGTATTCATCATTTACAGCCAAGTTTTCCGGGGGGAGTTCATTAATTTTGGGTGCCCATTGATGGGAGCTGTGGAACCTCAAAAACTGAAAAGTAGGTGAAAGTAGGCACCCAAGAGTGAATACTCATAAAAATGTTGTTCTATATTATTAACATAGTGACCCCACTCAAGCCAATACATTATCTGTGGTGGTTGTCAGCATTTTTAAATAATCTCTCTCTTTTGGGAAATATAATTCAATTTTAAACCTGACTTTGGGGCAGAATTTGCCCAAGTTTGAGATATAGGTGTTTTTTTTTAACACTTCAACAACTCTAAAAATGTCATTAATTTAAGATTGAAGGGCCTTTAATTTGAATTTTACTTTGAACAAACAAATTAATGTATGTACATTGTAGGTTTTGCAGCCATTCCATGAGATTTATAGAATATCAAAACCTAGAGAGATTAGATAATTTTAATGTCAGTGACAAAAAGTGATCTTTGCCTGCCTACTTAAGAATGAAATACTAATGCACTGAAGGTTGTCGCACAGTTTGTATCATCAGAACAAATTACAAGAAATGCTTATTATTAATCACTATAGCAGTAGTGCCTAGGAGACCCAGTCATGGATCAGGACCCCTTTACGTTAGGCACTGTACAAACACACAACAAAAAGATAGTCCCAGTCTCAAAGAGCTTCCAATCAAAGCATAACACAATGTTGAAAATGCTTCAATTATCTTTGTTTGTTTTACTTTAAAGGTGAAATGCGATGTTTTAAAAACCCTTCAAAACACTTTTGTAGAAGTCCAGAAGTAGACACCCATTTAAAAAAATGAAATTAGCATTAAAGATAAACAAATTACCATCTCCTTAACAGCCTAAGAAATGAGATTTGCTATTGTCTCTGTCAGAGTGACAGACCCTAATCAAAGGTTGGAAAGAACCATTTCTTCTAAAATTCTATTTGCTACTATTGCTGTAATTCTGTGGCAGAGAAACCAGGAAGATCACAGCTCAGATTTCTCAGGTCCTTGGAGGAAATATTTGTTAGAGTAGGTGTTAATATTTTAAACAAAAGGGATTTGTTTTGTTTTCTTTTGGATTCTTAACAGCAAGTTGGAAAGATTTAGTATAACTTGTCCTGTTCAGCTATAAAGATGATCTATTTACCATACAATACCTGTAACTGAAAACTACTGAAAAAGAGAGATAAATAGACAGAAACATCTGATACATGAGTAAGACTACGCTATAAATCTTGACAAGAGTACTGCATATACATTTTCTTATAGTATAATATCACATAGTTTTTGTCTTGTACTCTTAAAATAAGATTTGTGACATATACCTTTTCTTTCGATTAATTGAAAAGTGGACTTTTTACATAATAATTTCTTTGTTTATTTTTCAGACAAGTGGCACGTTCCATTCAGTTGGTGGTGAATCTATTGATTTGTTTTAAAATATAGCGGATTGGCCAATTCACAGCAACAATTGACAGACACAGTCATTGTAGCAGACTCATTTTCTCTTCATCTAATTTCTTTTGTAAGACCTCTAGAGGGCAGTGAATAAAAGAAAATAGAATACCAGAAAAAGATGCAAACATTATACACAAGCTATAAAGCAATATTAAAAAAAAAATTAGTGTATATTCTCTTCTTATATAATCTTATTAAAAAACTCCCATCTAATTTTCCATGTTAATTTAATGAGATGTTTTTCTATCCTCAACCTTCTAGACTCTCAGACTTTTTTGGGAGAAACACAATTAAAAAGAAAAAATTCAAATGCATTGCTAAATTTTATATTCCCTTCTTCCATTTCCCATGGACCTACATTCCTATGCCCTGCTGGAAAATAAAAGTCTGCCAAATAGGCATAGAACCCAGGGTTCCTTAAAGATGCACATGGGAAAGCAAGACTTTGGGAATTATACCAAGCCAAGGAATAGGTCTTTTTTACCTTTAGGTACGGTAATAAAACATGAATGATTAGATTTGACTATCTACTTTACCATGTGGACGTAAATATATAAAGTTATGTCTAAAGCAAGTGTGACAGCCAGAAAGTGATGGCAGAATACTCTCCTTTACATGGCTCCTCCTTGGCTTGTACTCATTTATTGAGCACAGAGACAGACATTTACCTAATACCTCCAGTACAGACTTATCCATTACATATGTGTAAATAACTCCCAGTGATATGTGTGTACCATCACACTTGTTTACTTTAATGTTAAGAATAAGTTCACTGACAAATTTACCCTAATGTAGAATCTATAAAATAAGATTCCAGGATTGACACTCTGTCAATGGGTTACTCTGAAGTCCAGAATGACCCACTGACAGACATTCTAAAGTCCAGAATGTCTGTTGAGTCAATGTGAAGAAATGGAAACAGCTACGAACATGGTTGAGAGCTCTTTCTGTTTAGAATATCTCCAGGTACAATACTCACTCTGATTTGTGATCTGTTATCATCCAATTTTTAAATTCTTAGCCATTCTGACTTTACAAATTACACCCATGTGGTTTATAGCTACCGTAAGGTAACTATGCCATGCCAAGAGTCCTAGACTATTATGATTTCAGAGGTAACTCAACCAATTGCCACCCTTATTCTACAACTAATTCTCATGCAACAATGTCACTGGTTACATGAGGGAGCCTGCACACATAGTGGGTTACTTGGCCCAACTGCCATACCTGTGTGACAGTAAGGGTTTTCAGCTATTAAAGCATTAATGTGTAATAGAGTTACTGGACAGTTTGCACAACAAGCTGGCACAAAAGCTCACAAAAATATACAGTGCAATTTGTGATACATCACACAATAACAATGTTAATCTATGGGACAAAATTAATCACCAGGACAAAATTATACTGTTGTATGATTTCACGCTAGGTCTAAATAATTTTTGTGGGGGTTTTGTGGCTAAACCTGGTACAACCCCAAAAATATAGGTTTAGCTGTGCAAGTACTGTGGGCAGAAGATCTGTCTCCCCTTAGCTAAAATATTGTACATCTTTTGGAATGCAGTATGGGTCCATAAATGAAAATAAAAGAAAATGTTAAGGATTAATATTGCCACAAAATAAAAAATAGATATAAATTTTAGAATTAAAAACACTAGTACCTAGAGATCAACATTAGGAGAACAAAACGAAAAGCACTGTAATTAATAAAAGATGGCCATTATACCTACATACTGGAGGATATATTGGGGCAAATCTTCAGCTGGTTTTCCCTTAATGTCAAAGGAGCAATGACAATTTACAGCAGTAGAACCTTGATTGTCAATTCAGTTGTTCTCCCCTCTTCCACACTAGCTTCCTCATTTTTGTATAGTTCCCCTTTCTGAAGTTAAGTACTACTGGGTGGGCTTCCCCTCATCCCAAGGATGTTAAATTTAATTATATTATGGTCTCTATTACTGAGCAGTTCAACTATATTCAGATCTTGGACCAGATCTTGTGCACCACTTAGGAGTAAAGCAAGAATTGCCTCTCCTGTTGTGGGTCCCAGGAACAGCTGCTCCAAGAAGAAGTAATTTATGATGTCAGGAAACTTTAGCTCTGCATCCCATCCTGAGGTGACATGTATCCAGTCAATATGAGGATAGTTGAAATCCCCTGTTATTACTGAATTTTCTATTTTTCTAGCTTCTCCAATTTCCCCGAGAATTTTACAACCACCACCAGCATCCTAGTAGTAAATTCCTATGGATATATGCTTATTATTCAAGCATGGCATTTCGATCCATAGGGATTCCATCTATGGTACAGTTTGATTTATTTAAGATTTTTCCTATATTTGACTCTATGCTTTCTTCCATATACAGTGCCACTCCCCTACCAGCACAACCTACTCTATCGTTCCTATATATTTATAACCCTGGTATTACCATGTCCAATTGAATATAAGCATTTCATCAAATTTCTGTGATGCCTATTATATCAAGACCCTCATTTAATATCAGGCAACTCAAATTTACCCATCTTAGTATTTAGACTTCTAATAGTTGCATACAAGCACTTACAAATTTGACACTTTTTAGCTGTCTGCGCGTATGTGATATAATTGACTGGGACTTTTTCATTTCACTGTTTCACTTCAATTTCTATTTGTACTTTAATCAACTTCTGTGCTCTCCTGTTTACTAGGATATAGAGAATCCCCATTAATAGATCCTCTCCTAAAGAATCTCTCTGAACCTATGTGCTCCTCCACACCTGTTAGCTTTCCCCAAAGCCTTATTTTAAAACCCCCTGTAGCAGGGTAGTCACCCCGCTCCTGCCCTGAAGGGCTTAAAACAGCCCTGGGAGAGGGCTGCGGTGGGGGAAAAGCTAGGCTGATTGGGGGAAGCAGTCACAGGTGGGGCCACGCCCCAATCAGACCACAGCTGGCCATATAAGAGGGCTGAGGGCCAGAGACTGAGATAGACTCTCTCTAGCCTCTTGAGAGAGAAGGACCTGGGAAGAGAAGGATCTGGGAAGCTGCGCAGGAGCAGTGCTGGGGAAGAGCAGAGGGAGCTGGGAAGCTCCAGCCTAGCAAAACCCCCAGGCTGCAGGCCTTGCTAAAAGCTGGAAAGGGTACTGGGGTTGCAGAGGTGCAGCCCAGGGTAGACAAAGGCAGCAGGTCCAACCCCCCCTTGCTGATGATGAGTGGTTTATAGACTGCAGTCTGCCCCAGTGAGCGGGGGCTAGATGATGAGTGGCAGTAGCCACTGAGGCAAGGTGGGGATAGAGGGTTGGGGGTTCCCCTGGGAAGGAAGACCCAGAGACTGTGGGGGTACTGTAAAGGGCAGAACCCCAAGGGAAGGGGCACTGGGGTCTGGGAAGGACATGGGGGCCAGCGGGAAGTGGGACATCAGCCAGCAGAGGGTGCTTCGGAGCTGGAGAGCTAATTCCCTGGACAACCAGCAGGAGGCGCCGCATGGTGAGTTGTCGCTCTGCCACACCCCCATTTTGTCTTTTTCAAATTTACATGCCAGCAATCTGGTTCTGTTTTGGTTTAGGTGGAGCCAATCCTTTCTGTACAATCTCCTCCTATCCCAAAAGGTTCCTAGTTCGTAATAAACCTAAACCCCTCCTCCCTACACCATCATCTCATACACACATTGAGACCTTGCAGCTATGCCTGTCTAACTGGCCTCAGGCATGGAACTGATATAGCCACAAGTCTCTGAGGGTGTGGCTCCCTTCTCCCTTGAGGCTGCTCCCAAGGGAAACTCTACTCTTCCCACTGGTCAACATGGCGAAAGTGTGACACCAGCATCCTGTTTTACTCACTAAACATAAAGACTTCATCTTCTCTTCTGTCTCCTGAGAGCAAAGAATCTCATCCCCCACAAAGGAGAAAGTCACACCTGGTACAGGCTCCCAGCTGTGGCCTTCTATCTTCCTTCTTGGGGGACAGATGAGGTCAGAATGTAAAGCGGTGAGAGGTTCAGGATGAGAGTAAATGGAGAGAAGAAGTGGGAAAGAAGAGAAAAAAGTCAAGAAAGCTGCTTAAAAAGTGAGGGAGGGGTCAGAGTGAGGTATGTGGTAAGGAGGCACTGGGCCAGAATTATTTAAGGATTAAGTTTGTACAGGAACACATATGTTTTTATACTGGATTCTTCATAACATTCTAAAATAATATAATAAACTGATGCAATGGCTTTAAATTGTACCACACTGGGTCAAATCAACCCAAGATAGTACAGATATTCTGTGACCTATGTAAAATACATTGGTGGGCTCAATTCAGTTCCTGATGGACAGGAGTCATCATAACAACTGGCTTAACTCAATATTGCTATCAGTATGAGACCTTTCAGAAGCAGTATTTTTTTTTCTTTAAAGACAGAACACATTGACTATGTTCCACTCTTTTCAAGAATTGAACAGCATTTCCATTCTACCTTAAGTTGATCTTATTTTACCAAGTCTTATTTCACACAGTCTTTGTACTCTTTTCTCACAAGTGCTCTTCAGACAGATTAACCTCAAGTCCCTTTTTCCAAACACTTTCAGACATGCCTCTCTCTCCTTCAAAGAGGAGAAAGAAATTACTTAAAATGTTCTTCTACTCCTCTGTATCCACCATACTAGCACTGGATCATTGAAGGAAGCAGTATAGGAGACATGGACTCAAGGGTAGGGTTACCAGATAGCAACTGTGAAAAAATGGGACAGGAGGCGGGGGGTCACCTTCTCAAGGGAGAACCAGGCAAAACTTGTGAAGTTTGGAAACTCTTCCAGCAAACTGAGCTGAGAGCAGTGGGGGAAACCCTGGAGAGGTGCAACTTCCTTCACCCTCCCCCTATATCCCCTCATTTCCTGTCTAGTTTACTAGCCATAGAGCACAGGGAATGAATACCTTCCCTGAGAGCAATCAGGTTTCAGTCCCACGGGAACCAATGAGAGAGGAGAGCAAAGTCTGTAGGGAAATGTTGGCCATCATTGCTGAGGCCAGCTCATAGCTTCAGTTCCATTGTAACTTACAAGGGCAGAAAGGCAATAACGTCAAAACTTCTATACAACAATTGTTACAACATCTGATGAATTGCAACCTAAGTTCCTCAAATGTACAGGTTTTCCAATGAGCCTTAACTATGTGGAAAGTTCAAAGGGTTAGCTATTTGTTAGGCAGTGATATCTGAAGAAAGGGGGAAGGGAAAATCACAAAAAAGGACCATTTAAATTAATTTAATGCAAAGTAATTAACATTTATTTGAAAAGTCTCAGACAATTCAATCTTTACCCACAGATTCTGTATTTTAAATTTATGAAAGATAATACTATATCTTTATACAAACTAAAGAAGCTGAGCCTTTGCTTTAAGTAGGAAAACTCAATGGAACCTTGACTGAATCACAACCAGCATATTCATAATAAGTGTGAGTATGCACAAAAAAGCCAAGTGACAGATACATTATATTCCTACAAGGAGTATAGTACTATTAACTTGCTAGTGCCCAGGTTCTGTATCAGTAGGCCATGAACATGGGGTCACAACCATCCTGCCATTCCCATATTGCTAAGTAGGTGTGGGGTCCCAGCAGGGCCAGCTGCAGGTGCCAGCCCAGCAAGCAGGTGCTTGGGGCAGCCAAGGGGAGAGGGCACGTCGGGATCTTCGGTGGCGGGACCCTCGGTCCCTCTCAGAGGGAAGGACCTGCTGCCGAATGGCCGCCGAAGAAGAAAGCAGCGCAGTGGAGCTGCCGCCAATCGCGATCACAGCTTTTTTTTGTTTGTTTGTTTCTGCCGCTTGGAGTGGCAAAAACCCTGGAGCAGGCCCTGGGTCCCAGGGTAGTCCCTGTATGGAAAATGGAGTCGCAGTACAGAACTGATTGAGAATTTTTGTGCTATTGTATAACTTCTACAGCATCTTTGCTTACCAAAGACTTACAGATGGGTTATTACTTACCTTGGGAATACAGTAAAATGAGTGAACTGGCTAGCGAATGTTAAAGTGCCTCCCTACTGGCAGATTCAAAAACAGTAGCCATAAGGCTGTAGAGATAACTGCATAACCTGCCCGCCCTTCCCCATGGAAAATAATCATGCAATTGAATACTAACTAAGGGAACCTGAATACCTTAAAGAAATGTTCTGCTTAAAGTTTGCTCCTTTAGGAGTAATTCAAATGCTGTGATGAAATTCATTACAGAATTAATGCAAAGATTTTCATTTTGATGAAAATATAAGAGAGCACAGGCACAACAAGCCCATCCAACTCACCTGGAAAGTGCGATTTCTACATCCTTGCACCAGTGAATGCTACCACAAATCTGAAGTCACAGCTTCCAGCCAGCTGGATGCCCATAGGTTTGCCCATTTTCTAATAGCAAAAAACCGAACACCCTTGCCCCACCCTTTCCCCAAGGCCCTGCCCCTTCTGAGGCCTTGCCCACTCCATCCCCCCTCCCTCCATTGCTTACCCTCCCACACCATAACTCACTCATTTTCACCTGGCTGGGGCAGGGAGTTGGGGTGCAGGAGAGGGTGATGGTTCCAGGGAGGGGCCAGAAATGAGGGATTCAGGATTTGGGAGAGGACTATGGCCGGGGGTGTGGGTGACGGAGTTGTGGATATTGCACAGGAAGAGTGCCCCATTCTGCAATGTGGCTGGGGAGTGGAGGAACCCGATCACCATTTGACAACTTTGACCATCATCTTCTGGGTCTCATAGTAAAAGGTCAAGGGACCCTTGTGCTAGAACTTTTCCTTGACCCTACATTTACTGGAAATGGGGGAGGTGGAAAATTGTGCGCTTTCAACAAGTCTGGATGGTTACAATAGGAACTGAGATTACCATGGTACATAATGGCTGTGGCTTTTTCTGTATTTAGAAAAGACAGGAATATATTGTGGCCTGTATTGGCTAGAAATCATGCCTAAAGACTGATGTAGAAATGCTGTGTAACGATCTGTTCCAGACTCTTCAAGACATGACCCAATTAATGGCAACATCCCAAATCTAGAGTTGATGATGATGTTGCAGTGCCTTCACATATATCATCCATTATTGTATACAGCACATGCTGAATGAAATACTAATTGTGAGTACCCAAATTCAAAGTAAAATATTTAATGAGAGATCAGTATAGATCAAATTAGCAGTGTAAAGCTATGCACTATTAAACCATGCCTCGACAATGCAAATGTATCAAACCACCACCATTTTGGAAAATAAAGAATTTGCGATACCTTGTTTTTATAATTTTATAACTATCTGAAAGTATACTATAACCAGATGTTTCAGTGGAGCACTTATTCTGTGTTTCATAATAACTATTCCAGTGCTAATAGGGATACTGGTGTATTTCATTTATGAAAGCCTGCTAGTCTTATTTCTTCTTGATTCTATCTCCATCAACTTATGATTTTTTATTAATAGCTATCTTCCATTTTCACCATTGAGATTATTTAATGGTTTATCTGTGAATAGGGACTTTCCCATGTAAAGGATGAGATTACTACAATTTGAAGATACCTTTAAATTCAGAGTGCTACTTTATTTTGAAAAAGGAAACTAGCATATTACTTGCCAGTTTCCAACAGATGACATACTCGTGATGAACTATCTACAATCATTGCTGCTCCATAGAAATAAAGTGCATATTTAAAGCATGCACTAAGTATATTTTAATAGGATTCAGATTAAGCTTTTTTTTTCATTTTAAAGAAAACTATTGTTTGATCAGCATTGTCATTTCCGCTCTTAGAACAGCCCCAACCATCAATACATCACTTAATTCCATCTTCTCATCCCAACTCCCTAACTGTATATGACATTACAAATAGAAAGCTTTGCTAAAAAATGAATAAACTTAGGTAAGACCCAAAAGACAGTATTACCTTTTTTTAACAGGAGTGCCTCACTTCAAAAAATACCCAAAACGTTAAAAATTCTTTATAGTAAAGGAGTCCCCAGATGTCCCAATCAGGCCAGGAGGCTTATTCTGGAACATTCTACACAAACAAAAATGTGTTGAAATTACCAACTAAAACCAGGGTTGATCACTTTTCAAAAGGCAAGAGCAGGACACATGCAGGAGCTCTGCCCACCCCATCCATGGTCCTGTGCCTGCCCATCCCCTTCACCCGAGGCCCCACCCCAGCCATCTCAGGACCCCAGACCACTGTGGGGAGCCCCAGACCCTCCACCTGACCCAGGCTGGGTGCCCAAGAACAACACCTAGCCTGTGTGCCAACCCCGTGGGGTGCTCCACCCAAGCCAGATGAAGGGTCTGGGGCTCCCCACCGCAGACTCCCTGGGCAGCTCTTACTACTGCCCCACTCTGGCTTCTGGCCTGGCCAGGGGTCATGGCCTTGTTGGGGAGAAGAGGAACAGGGGCAGGACCTTGTGGCAAAGGGGGTACTAAGATCCACCTCAGCCTCCCACCACCAGGAAGAGTCTGGCAGGTGCCAAGTAGTGCTGCAGGGAAACAGGAACAAATGCTGTCCTGGCATCATTCAGCCCAGGACCAGGACTTAAACTCTGCATTTTGGGGCTGTCCCGCCCAATTCAGGATGGGTGGTTACCCTAGCAAAGAGAAATGGCTCAGTGTAATGCTTCTCAGTCACTATCAGCTTGATTTGATTTACATTGCCCACCCAACTAACTGTGCTTTTTATTTTTGGTCTATAACATAAATATGCTGTTTGAAGTACTATATTCTGTTGATAAGGCTCACACTGCAACATGATGAATTGCAGAATCAGAGCTTTAACGTATACTGTAGATCTCAAAGGAAGATAACCCCAGGAGGCATTAAGTTATGTACATTAAGATAAGTTATCACAGTTTAATGTGTTGGTAAAGGAAAACAAATTTTTATGCATAGAATATAGTGGGAATGGACGGTTTTGATCTAGACCACCTGGAAAAAACAAAATTAAATCCTAGTGGTTCAAATCCAGGTCACACTTTATCTGAAACCCCAAAGTTTGGTGGGTGAAGAGGATATATTCACTTCTCTTTAGTCACTAATAGACTTGTTTAGAAATACACATACCTTTTAAAGGACCCCATCATATCCCATCCTGCACCCCAACACAAACAAACACTCTTACTCCTTGCACTACTATATTTTAAAATGTGGTAAGCAAACTCATCAGAAGAATTTTAACTGACATCTGGCAGATCTTTCAATATTTTTACTGACTCTTTTCATGCTTTCCTACCATGGCGATACATAAAAGCAACTCACATTTTAATTATGCAACCATGATGGAATTTTTATTCTTGATTCACCCGATATATCATCTCTCACTTTAAAAAGGGTATTATGTGGCCACTGCCATGACGATTGGTCAAGGTGACACTATTTTTCCTCTATGTTGATTTACATCTAAATAAGCAATTTACCAAGTTTGCAAATGTCAATCTGCACTGAGGCAGAAAACAGTGAATGTTCTTAAGCAGACACTCTCCTCAGGACCAAAAGGTCAGTGCTTATGTTATTTATTATTGTCAGAACTGTTCTGCTTTTAAGGTGTGGAGGCTGTTTAAGGTGTCCAAGAATATAGTAATTACAGAAATACAAAAGTGACAGCATTCCAGTCTGAACTAGACATGATAGCAAACTTGTTAAAGACAAAAGATTTTTTTTAAACTGTAAACATCAACATACAGAAAAGATTTAGTATCACAATAATGTCAGATTAGAAGAAGGATGGCCAGTAGTTAGGGTATAGTCTCAGACTCTGAAGACCCAGGTTAAAGTCCCAGCGCTGTTCAGAGTAATTTTGTTTCTCTGTGCTTCAGTTTTCCCCATCGGTAAAATGGGAATAATTGCACTTCCTATCTCCCATAGTACTGTGAGGACAAATACATTTAAGATATATGGCTCTTACTGCTGTAGTAAGTACTTCAGATAAGTAGATCACTATTGCAAAGCATGTTCAATAGTCTTTGAACACCCTTTACATCTCTGGATGATTAAACCCTGGAGAACCTTGGCATGACATTATGACATAAAGGGATGACGCTGTAAGGGAAAACTGCATACATCTCCCAGCTGTCATTTACTAAAACAATGAGGTATTAAAGGTGAAAATACATTGCATACCTCCCAGAAACTCTAACCCTCACCTTTTGAGTGCAGGAGACCAAACAAAATGACTACAGTGAGATACACAATACTCATCACCATAGTATCTGACTAAACAGTTAGATGGTCCTCCTCGTCTAGTATCATGTCTCCTATAGTGGTCAGTACCGCATGCCTCAAAAGGGAGCATTTAAGATCTTTGAATGCATCTAATAGCACAGTATTATGTGAGGAAATTGACTCATGCCCCAATCATCATCAGAAACAGAAAAATTACAATTTTTATAATGTTAGTAAATAGAACTACACATGGTATTTTTATTCAGATTAAGATGTATTTTTTAAATGCAGTCTTTGCTTCATGTAAATTAATCTGACAGTGAGTTGCATAAATTAATTTCATGTTGCTTAAAAATCTTTTCTTTCCAACTTATTTTATTTTTATAGGATACGCTCTCATTCTAGAATTATATACCTCAGCTCCATGTACCTCTCAGCAACCTCTGTATGCAAGTAAGGAACATAGAGATTGTGCCTGCTCAGTCTGTGTTAAAATGATGCCATTATGAGACAGATATATTCAGGAGAATATGAGGCCAGCGAAACTCCTCTAAGATCATGAATACCAATCAATTACAAAGACCAGAAGAAGAGCTCTGTATAAGCACAAAAGCTTGTCTCTTTCACAAACAGAAATTGTTCCAACAACAGTATATTACTTCACCCCCTTGTTATAATCAATGAAGCTCAGTAAAGACCTCTGTTCAGTAGGCAGCTGGGTCAAAAAAGCAAACAAGATATTGGAGTGCATGGGGAATGGGATGGAGAATAATACAGATGATATTATAATGCCTTTATATATATGCTCCTCTCTAATACAGTGTACAATACTGGTCACTTCATCTCAAAAAGCATATTGCAGAATTAGAAGCCGTTCACTCCGGTGAGAAAAATAAGACATGGAAAAGCTCTCATATGAAGAGACTGAAAAGACTGGAATTGTTTACCACAGAAAGGAGGTGAATAAATGGGACATGAAAACTCTATAAAATTATTATTAGTCTAGAGAACATAGATGGGGAGAGCAGAAGTTCCAAGTCTTGTAACAAAACAGCAAGGGAAAATTCAATGAATCTGAAAGGTGCAAAATTCAAAACGTTAAAAGGAAATACTTTTTCACAAAATACATAGACAGACTATGGAACTCATTGCCATAGGATGTTCGTGAGGACAATAACGTAGCAAGATCCAAAGAGGGACTGAATTTATATGGATAAAAAGACTATTTAGATTAGCATTAAATAATGTAAAATTTGAAAAGATAAAACATGATACTTCAGGATCTAAGCCAATCTGTGATTGTTAGAGATAAAGATGGGGACAGATTAGGGCCCATAGCTATCTACTGACTGGGGTGTGGGAGTGGGAAGGTTTCTTGCACCTTCATCTGCAGAATCTTGTACCAGACACTGTCAGAGACATGATGCTTGACTACATGGATCACAGTTCTTATCCAGTATAGGAATTCCTGTGTAAATTATGTATTTAAAAAATAAATGACAATGAAAACAGATATTTTAATGTTCATAAAAAGGGACAAGATGGACAGCATCAGAAGCTGAAATGATTTGAACTGGTTGAAAAACCCACATCTTTTCCCCCCCTCATGAAAATTTTAAATTTATTTTCATTTGAAATTGTGTCATTTTGGGAGGGAGAGGAAGAGAAATATTGAAATGAAACAAAATATTTAATTTCAATCCAAGTACAATTTTGAATTTGAAGTGAAATTTCCATTTAGGCAATATAATTTTTGTTGCATTTTGATTTTCAAAAATATTTTCAAATTAAAGACTTGAATTTTGTCTTATGTGCTTCTCTACCTTTTCCTCCCGAATATAACAGAATGAACGATACCTGCCTTATTCACACACACACACTTCCTGTTTCATTCTTTCCTTTTTCCATTCTGTAATTTTAAAGCTTCTACAGCTTTTGCTACTCTGTAACATTACCAAAGGAATAATCATAATAAAAAGAAAGTGAAGAAAAATTACTCTTAAGTATCACCCATCATTCATATAGTGATAAGACAGGGAGAGGAAGATGTGTGAAAACAAAAATCTGATGTTTTGTTTTCGAAAACAAATGAAACGAACATTTTAATTCAAAGCTACACAAACAAACATTTCATTTTGAAATGTCCCATCAAGAATTTAAATTAAAAAAATAAGACATTTTCCTGAGAAAAAAAATAATTTTTATGAAACCCCATTTTTTCTGAAGGATAATATTTTGATTGGAAACTTGCTATTTCTAAAAGCAATTCATGCTACTACATAAGGTGCAGCAATACATGGTTCCTTGTGCCACCCAGCTAATATGAACCTTGACTGCATCACTTTAATGCACTAAAAATATATTGTCACAAGAAAATACACTGAACACCAACACATTTCAGAGGGGCTAACTAATAGCAATTTTGGTTAAGCTGACTCAGATGCTAATTATTTTATCACTCGAACTATCCAGTTCCTCTCCCTCCATAATTTCTTCCTGTTTCCATTGGAGCAAATTGGACATTAAACAAGGACAGGGTCTTCAAGATAACTATTCTGACAGTGACCTGTGTTACTTCTTAGCTGAACCTATTTCTGGATTTCATCTTCTACTTTTCTCAATCTATAAATATCACAGGATTTATTTTTACTATGCACACCCACACCCTACATTAATATTTAGAGTAAAGTACAGAAAAAATCCTATAATTCTTACTTTTTCATGTGTTTGTAAATAGTAATTTATTTGGAAAGACTGTTGCATTCCATATGTTTTATGGAAATATGATAATGAGTGTTAATATAATGTAACTGGAATATGCTTTATGCAAAAGGTCTCTTATCAGGTATCATTAAAAAGCTTATAATCTACAGAGTGTGTTCATCCTATTTGTATGTATGTATCATTCGTGTATCTGAAGCTAGAAATATAAAGTATAACTCTGAGGCACTATTGTAATTATGCAAAGTGTCGGCCATTGATGATGGTTTAGAATCTTGATGGCTCCCATTCACTAGGACAATTGGTTGTAAATGGCTCTGTTTATTCCCTGGGTACCTGTGGGCCAGCCCTGGAAGAATGAAGTCTCACAGGACATGTGACCATGTCACAGTATACTGGAATCCATCTTAAACCAGGTGCTTTTCCATTTAGAAGGAGGGGTAGGGATCCAGAGAGACAAAAGCTATACTCCCTGATCGAACTGGCCATGTCAACACTGGTTCTCCACTTGTGAGGAAACTCTCTTCTCTTCATGTGTCAGTATAAAATGCCTGCATCTGAAGAAGTGGGGTTTTTACCCATGAAAGCTTATGCCCAAATAAATTTGTTAGTCTTCAAGGTGCTACCGGACTTCTTGCTGTTTTTGTTGCTACAGACTAACAGGGCTACCCCCGATAGTTGACACCATTGGAAACTGGGTGTCTGGTTGCTGAAGACAAGTAACCTGCTGAGCAGTTTTTGGTTAAAGTCTGCAGCTTTGGGGGTGTGGACCAGATCTGAGTCTGTGTTGCAGCAGGCTAGAGTGTCTGGCTCAACAAGGTGGGTTTTGGAGTCCCAGGCTGGCAGGGAGAACAGGCTCCAAGGTAACTACAGCACGTCAGGTGACAGTCCCAAGGGGGTCTCTGTGACGAACCCATCACAGCTGTAACTGTCCAAAGTATTGCTAGAGTAGAAGTGGACAATAAAGCATTGCTAAAAAAGGAAGGCTCTGAATGGAGGTGTTTACTAGAGTCATGACATTACTTTTGAAAATGCCCAGGAAACTGGATTACTTTAATTCCCTTTTATCAGGGCTTATAGCAAAGTCTCTGTCAATTGCACATTGGTCAGAATGCAGAAGCATGTTTGCTTACTGGTTTGAGCAATCAAGAGCATACTACGACCTCTGCATTCTTTACATCTCTTGCCTATAAATTCATGGAACAACCATTACCATAGGTCATCAGTGTGGATTCATCTGGACACTTTCTGTACCAAAAACCCAAGGGCTATACCACTTGACCTAAAGGAATAAATTATACATAGTTAACCTGTGAATTAAACTTAGAAGTATTTCTTTTATTAAGATCACTGCAAATCAGGCACTAGCAGTTATTAACATAACAAAATAGCAGCACATACAATTCAGACTCTCTCATATAGCATCTACATTTGATATCCCAGCCCAGACTTCCATTTCCTGGCCTGACAGAGTATGGATGCACTGAAGAAGCAACACATTCATCCTGTTATGAAACAGAGCTTCAATTCACTGGCATAAGTGAATTGACAGTCTGTGAAAGCAGTTCCCCACCAACTCCTTTACTATGGAAAGTCAGCACAACATAGGCCTTTGAGGACTTAGACGAAGCAGGGAAAAATCATTCATTAAGGTTCTATGACAAGCATAACTAGTAAAAAGAAAAATAAAAGTAACTCAGGCGTTTGCTCAAAATGACAACTGAAGTGGTCATATAGCTTTTTACCTCTCTTGACCAGTTAACCCATAAGTGGCAGAATTACAGCAGCACTGAAGTGTTTATTAGGGGTTTTACTTAAATAGCTTTTATGGAAGTTCTGCCAAGCTAAATAAAACAACAAGGTCTAATTCATGTCATTCTAGGACAGCTGCCAGGACAGCTGCAATGGGTAAAAGTTTGTGTTTGTTTGTTTTAAATAAAGATTACTAGCACCCTTCTTATATTTCATTTATGCTTCAGCTGCATTTTCCTGAAGACGATGTAAAGTAACTACTCATTCACTCAATTTTTCAGCACCCCAAACTTCCAACTTGCAGTGCAGGCAGCTGTGAAGGAAGAACCTGAAATAATTCCAAGTTCTCCCATACAGAAACTGTTTGTCTAAAGCCAACACTGTATTTTAAAAAGTTGACAACTTGAGGAAAGAGGGACAACTCAGGCTGTGAAATTTAATTCCAGCAAGAAGCAGCTCTCTATCAAATAGGAAAAATTCAACTTGCAGAGCTGATTTCCTTCTTGTGATCTGAACCATCAATTCACTCATTAATGCCCTGAGGTATGCACTATACACCCTGCAAAGAGTTCCCTACGAACAGGCTGTGTATCACTCCCTGTGACTTTTTTTTTGAAGTTAATCTTTAAAGAGCATGGCCTTCAGCAGTCAAAGCAGCATGTCATGAAAGCATTACTCCAATATGTAACCATGTACAGAGTATTGAAAATGCTCTTATCATATATAAACCTAAAAATATAAACAAAAATACAAAATAATTTATCCTGTTACCCTTAGTTTTCAACCAGAAAAAAGGGGAAATTTAAGGTATACAAAGCAGACTATGACAAGAAAACTAACTCTCCAGAAGGAAAGTGATTTTAAGGAAATGTGGTTATTCAGCTGCTTTCTTGGATAGCATACTTTGTGATGTAGCTTTCCTTAAAGCATATTCACATTGAAAGAAAAATTGCTGATCATTATTTGCCTCAGAGTTTTGAGGACCTGGTCAACAGGAAATACATGGTTTAGTCATGCTGCTTATGTTTTATATACCATGTGTATGTGTGTGTTTATGTATGTGTGTGTATATTGATTACTAGCAGACATTTACACTTCATTAAATTAGGGTTTTGCCCTTCCAAAGACTCTGTGGAGAACCTAGCACTTGGTGTTTGTTTATTTTATTTCTCACAGAGGCAGCTTCCAATAAGAAAAAAACCCACTGAAATGAAGCCTGGGATGTTCATTAACAGAGTTTGCATATTCTTGGAAAGACTTTGGTAATTAGGAATGCAAGTCACTAATTATCAACATAAAGGATGTACACAACAGGAGTTCAACCAGAATATGTTTCATCTGGGTGAGTTCCCTGCTCTATGAAACTCAGAGCCAAACATGTTAAAGTATTAGTGTCATAGAATTTAAATGTGTCTGAAAAACTTCTAATTTTCCAGTTCACTGCAAATAAAGTAAATTTTCTTGTGAAATCGGAAGGGGGACCCATACAAGGCCAAATTCACACAGGTGCTGAGTGCACTCAAATCCCATTGAAGATGAAGCTACTTGTTATTGAAATAGACTCAGACTTGAAGGTCAGAAGGGACCATTGTGATCATCTAGTCCAGGGGTGGCCAATCTGAGCCAGAATTTAACAATGTACATTGCCAAAGAGCCGCAGTAATATGTCAGCAGCCCCCCATATGCTCCCCCTCCCTGCTCCCAGTGCCTCCCAACCACTGGCAGCCCCACCGATCAGTGCCTCCCAGCACCTCCCGATCAGCTGTTTCATGGCATGCAGGAGGCTGGGGGGGGGGGGAGAAGCGAAGGCATGACAGGCTCAGGGGAGGGGGCGGGAAGGGATAGAGTGGGGGCAGGACCTGTGGCAGAGCCAGGGGTTGAGCAGTGAGCACCCCCGGTAATTGGAAAATTAGCACCTGTAGCTCTAGCCCTGGAGTAGGTGCCTATACAAGGAGCCGCATATTAACTTCTGAAGAGCCGCATGTGGCTCTGGATCTAATCTGTCCACCCTGATCTAATCTGAGCTCCTGCACATGGCAAGCCATAAAACCTCACCCACCCACCCCTGAACTAGATCCCTAACCTCTGGCTGTAACTTCAAGTTACAGATAATTCACCATTTACACTAGTTGAAACCTGCAAGTGCCCCATGCTGCAGAAGAAGGTGAAAATCCCCAGGGTCTCTGCCAATCTGACCTGCGGGAAAACTCCTTCCTCACCCCAAATATGGTGATCAGGTAGACCCTGAGCATGTGGGCAAGACCCACCAGAATTAAAGTCCTAAGCCAATGTTGACAACTTGGTCATGTTTGAGCCCCGTATGAGATACAGGAGTTTCAGAAATGAGCCAACAGTAAGAAAAGATTAGGAAAGCTTCATTATCAACAGGTTTATAAAAGGAAAAGTTCACTATTAAGCTCCTGGGAAACGTTCACGATTTCGTCGATCCTTTTCAAATACAACTTTGAATGATAAAGAAAAACAAGCTACCCTTCCCCAACTTCCCTTGAATCAGAGTTCTAAGATTTGGCAATTAGGTTATATCTTTCTCTAATATCTTATATCAAAAATAGCTTTCACCTTTTCTAAATACCACTCTGCTTTTTTTTTTTTAATAAAATCTTTGTGAAGCAGACACCACAAAGTTTTGGAAATGTTCAATATGACTTTTCAAGCCAATTATCATTATTCTGTAAGTACAGATATTAAAACAGTTAACCATAAACTATCTTTAATAAAAGTCATAAATATCCATCAGTGAAATAAGTGATAGCACAGCAAAAGCACTTCTACTCTAACAAATACTCAGCAGGTTAATTTGACATGGCCTTCACTTACAACATATTAGATGTTCTCAGAAATCATCTAACTTTGTGGGCAATAGAATCAATCCCCCTAAGAGTTCCTTTAGACTTAATCCTTTAGTTTCAATAAGTCTTCTGTGTTTTTCTTTCTGTTCTCTCCCCCAATGCATGAATAACTTTAGGGACACTCAAACTGAGTAAAACTTAATGCTAGTGCAGCCGCATTAGTGGTATCAATGGTGAGAGCGCTAGAGCAGACAAAATTTCCATGATCACTGTCAGACTGAATGCTCATCAGCTGACCCCGCTCATAGGAGGTCTAACCAACATGGTGTTAAAAATGCAACAACTGTGGTAGCCTTGTTTACACTAGCACACCCACTATTGACACCAAATGAATCACTGAACTATTACTAACAGTGAATTCCCCCACTCCCAACCCAGGAAACCCTAATGTACACAAGGCCCTAATATAAGAGAGAGACTGTTTCCTCTCAATATTATTGCAACAAATGAGGCAGGGTCCTTCAGACAGACTCCTTTCACTATACAACCCAGGTTCATCCCAGAGCAGTTCTGTCCTGTGCACTGAATGAACCAAGGGTCCTGTGTAAAATGTAATATGGAATCATGAAATTAAATACTGTGTCATTCTGTATATGCACAAGGGGACCAAAGTAAGGTTGCATGGACTATTAAAATAATAAAGCACTTTACATATTTATCATTAATGGCAATAAAATACACATGGTGTTTGCACAGTTCCATATTTCACCACTCACTGCCATGCTGACCAATATACTGAAAGTAATCAGTATTCAAACACAACATTTTTATGCAATTTCAGTTTTATTACAACTTCTAAATTTTTTTTTAGATTGTGTAACAGAAAACCCATAGCTAGAAGGACTCCGCTATAATTTCTTGCTTTTTATAGAAGATAAATATTCAGGAACTCATAGCCCTCAATTTGTAAGAAGATGAAAATGAGCTGAAATTTTGTCTTATTTTAATGTAACCCTTTTGAGCAAAGTAAATAATTTCCCTTTGACAAGAAACTATGTAACTTACCACAACACAAACCCAAAAAAGCACAGCAGGAGCTTACCAAAACGCAGTCTGCTTTCTTTACAGCTCCTCCTGTGACCCTTCTCTGGAAGGATGTCTCCGTACTCTGATGGAAATCAGTTATCAAAGGCAGACATTGCCATGACAACCAGGGCACTAGTGACTCACCCTAAATATGCAAATGGAACTGGAGGGACAGAGTGATGACTGGCTTATTATCCCTGATGTCACCATGTTACTGCTCAGGTAGCAAGCAGCAGGGATCATTCCACACATTAGTTGGTGGCTGAAATTTGGTTCAAATTCTGTGGTACGTTTATAAAAAAGGTAAGGCACTGAGGTACCGACGTTGTAAAACAGAAAATTATGACACAACCTTAATTATGGTCATTGCTTCTGCAAGACCATAATAAACCATTTCCCTATTGACCACAAACTCCTCCGTCTCCTCCCTCTCACAAAACTCACCTTCCACCAAATGTTCAGCTCTTCTTCTCAAGAATCCTCTACTCCAATCTTTCCTCTGCCTTTTCCCAAACTCACCTCACAACCAAACCTCTCGTTCTGTCTTCCCCAGACTGCCACTTCCCTAGTCATTTCCTTCCAGCCCCCAATTGTTCAAGCTCCTTTAACCTTTCTCCAAATTTCCCTTGTAGATTCCCATGGTTCTTATATCCAGAGAGCTAACCACTTGTGCCTGTGCTCCTAACCCCAATATGTTTGTTGCCCATAGTCATCTTCTCTTTGTGTGACACACACACCCGTAGCTGTTCCCCCACAGTCTGGTCCCCCTCCCCATCTATTTCTTTTCTTAAATCCTTTTGTATCATCCTTATTTTGTTGTTTACAACTTTAGAAAGGAGTTGTGTGGATTTGTTGCATTTTAACCCTAGCCTGTTTTGATTAATACTTAATTTTGAATATTACTGTCTGGTTATGCTTATGCTTAACCCTATGTCTATTGTAACTTTGCCCTTAGTAATACCCTTTCCACAGTTTTGAGCACTCATCTTTTTTTTTAATTTAATCATTGAGACTCCCCTAATCCTTCCACCCATTCCTTCCTGACAATTACTTCCTCCTTTCCCTATTCTCCTTGTCTTGTGTCTGCAGAAATAATAATGATCAGTTAAGATAAGAATTAGCCCAGTTTGAATAATTTCTGACCACATCAGGTAGTATTGAACAGTCATCTGAGTTTGTCAGCTGTCACAGGCTACTTGGCTTGGACAAGCCTACCCCATACTGCTCCCATGTGATCCTCCTGTGGGAAAGACGCTTTTATAGACCCTCCCTGAGACACAATTAGCAGAGCACCTGCTCCATGTGGCTGATAGTGGAAGAGGCCACTGGATCCTGGGACCCCCAGATCACCTACCCATCAGGGCCTACACTATTTGCCTAAATCCATAGTGTGGGGAATGCAAGGGCTGAGTCATCATTCCCCTGTACCCTGCAGAGTATTTTTTCCTGGTTGGAGATCCAAAAAGAGAAGGAGGAAGTGATTGGATGGGGGAGCACAGCCTGGGGACACATGGCTCCCCATCTGGCCACATGGAGATTTCATGGAATATGTTGGATTGTTTCTACTTTCTAAAGAGTATCCTGGGAACCATAACTAAAGAATCAAGGTACCTCACATCAGAAAGTAGAAGAGACTGCCCTGCTAGGAATTTATCAGGTTTGCGGGTGGCCCACCCTTCTTTTAGCCCAGCTCCAGAATGAAATAGGTGAAGAATCCTATGAGGATTTCCTCCTTGAGCATCCTCCTGTAAGGTTACTGAGGGAAGGGATGATCCAGGCCCAGTGCTGGCAAAGGGATGACAGAACTAAAGAGAAGAGATTGGTGTCCCTGATACTGCTCTTCTGGTATTATCTGAAAATCATTTTTGCTTGAGGTATGGTTACTAGCTAGCAGTTGTGACCTTTTCCCTATGTTTTTATTCTTCTCCCCTTCCTTCCTTGTTTAATGACCAATTGTGTCCTATAGTTAGTTATTCTTAAATGACTATTAGTCTCTGTTCCCCTTTCTCCTTCTTACAGCAGTACTGTAACCGTAGCCTGTGGCAAAAGCAAATAAAGAGTAAAGTTTAGTCTGTTTTACAAAGAACATTTTTTCTTCATTTCCCTTTCTCTTTTTTCAATCTTACATTTGAGAGTCTTACACTTCTACACCCCATCCACAAAAGAAAATAGACAAATATTTTATTGTTTGTGAAGAATAAGCATAAACATAAAATGTAGTAGAGGAAAAAACAACATGGGCTATAGCCAGGGGTGGCCCATCTATATAGGCAAACTAGCTGGTCGCCCAGGGTGCCAAGTGAAATGGGGGCACCAAATTCGAGGAATAAAATCAAATAAAAAAAAGAAAAAAATGAAAAAAGATGAAAAAAATACAAAGAAAATAACAAAGATTGACATCACACCCCAAGTGGGTAACCGTAAGGAAGGGGATTACTTTCCAAACAACCGGTGTGGGGTTATAATGTCGAAAAAGGTCATTTTGTTTCCGAGTAAACAGTGTAACTAACTGTTTTAATAGGTAAGTGAGTGTATGTTACAAATCATTGAACCTTTAAGCATGAAAAGATATGTTGGGATGGCTGCAATGTGGTTTAAATCACCAACCATGTGGTGTATCAACCATCCTTAACGCTATAATGCTTGCAGTTGGGAGCACAGTACATAACAATATTCCAATGCCCCATGGCAGAAAGAGGAAAAATAAAACCCTCAAGAGCTGAGTATCGTAAACAAAAGGTTGAGAAGGAAAAGGACCAAGCAAAAGAGCAGGGATCCTTCCTGAAATATCTTCTCTTTCATCCAAATAAAGATGGAAGCAGTTCACAGCATCCAGATGAAGACATTTTACTTAGAGAGTAGGTTAGCTCACATCTGCATGGAAGCAGTTTGGAACACCAAGATGAAGGTATAATACTTCGAGGTGAGGGTAGCTCACTCAACAAAAAAGCAGTTTGGAAACTCATGATGATGGAAACTTACTTCTAGATGAAAGCAGCTCACAGCATCAGACTGATATGGAAGTGGAGAAAATTTATTCACCTTCAGAGAGACATGCAGAAATTGAAGTAAATGAAGTAGAAGGAAGAAAGTATGAGGAAGTTACAAACAAGTTACAGTATGGGGACCCAGCTTCATGGCCCAGATGTGATGACAGTGTGCGGCAAATTCTCGTGGAACATGGACCTGAACAAGTTCATGAATTTTCCTTCCCTAAGGAGGGAAATAAAAGAAAATTCTCTGCTCAGCATTACAAGACGAAACTCATTAATGGGGAAGAAATTAATTGAAACTGGTTACAATGTTCAATGTTGAAGGACTCTGTGTTTTGCTTTTCTACAAGTTGATTAGAAATCAAGCAATTGGTACATCACTTACTGAAAATGGTTCGAAGGACTGGAAAAACATATCTTCAATTCTCTCTTCACATTAAAGAAGTGGAATAGAATGTTTTCAAAATTGGAAAGAACTTGAATTATGATTGAAAAAAGGAAAAACTATCGAAGAAAATTTACGTGTGATCTAGGAAAAACAAGAATATTGGCAACAAACATTGTCTGATTGCTTTAGTGAGAGTTCTTGGTGGGAAAAGTTTAGCATTCCACAGCCGCGGTAGAAATGAAAAATTATACACTCCAGATAATGGAAACTTTTTAGAATTTATTGAATACCTAGCTTTGTTTGATCCAGTCCTGAAGGAGCATCTACATATAATAACTGATCATGAAACACGGGTTTATTACTTAGGAAAAAATATGCAGAATGAACTGATTCCAATTCTAGCAAATGCAATTAAAAAGAAAATTGTAGAAGCTGCCCATTGTGCAAAATACATTTCAATAATACTGGACTGTACACCAGATGTGAGTTATGTTAAACAAATGATGATGATCATTCGTTTTGTGGATATGGAAAAGTCTGCAGATGAAGATAATGTTGAAGTGCGCATAAAGGAACATTTTTTGCGTTTCGTACTACTGAAGGAGACGACTGGAGCATTTATGACTGAAACTATTCTACAGGAGCTTGAAACAATGTCATTATGTGCTGAAAACTTATGTGGCCAAGGCTATGATAATGGGAGTAATATGAAGGGTAAAGACAATGGTGTGCAAAGGAGAATGATGGAAATCAATCCTAGGGCCATTTTTCGTTCCTTGCAGTGCGCATTCTCTGAATTTGGTTGTCAATGATGCTGCTAGATGCTGTTTGGAGGCAAGCAGTTTCTTTGACCTGGTGCAATGTGTTTATGTATTTTTCTCAGGCTCAACAGATTCTGACTCGCCATGTGAATTCTCTAACTGTGAAACCACTTAGTCAGACAAGATGGGAGAGTCGCACTGATGCTTTGAAGCCTCTTCGCTATGAACTTGGAAACATTTATGAAGCCCCAACTGAAATTTCTGATGATACTACCTTTACTGGATCGTCTGTCAATACAGCTCGTTCAGATGCAGAAGCTCCTGCATATGGTCTTACCAAGTTCAAGTTTGTGACTTCACTCATTTTGTGGTATAATATCCTTTTCGAGATTAACCTCACTAGTAAGCAGCTTCAGGAAAAGAACTTGAACATACATTTTGCTATTCAAAAACTGCAGCAAACTAAAAATATTCTGGAGGAATTCAGAAGTGATGAAAGGTTTGAAAGAACACTGGTAGATTCTCTCGAGCTTGCTGAAGAAATAGTCTTTCCGACACAGCCAGTTTGCATTCAGCAAAAGAAACTGCACCTTTTATATGAAGGATGAGACACACCCATTCAGAACCCAAAACAAAGGTTCAAAGTGAATTTTTACTTCACAGTCCTTGATACTGCTATTCATTCGGTTGATGAAAGATTTCAACAGATGCAGCAGCTAGAGTCAGTATTTGGCTTTTTATAAGATATCCACAGCTTGCAAAAGCAAACAGCAAAACAGATAAGAGAATTTTGTATAAAACTGGAGTCAGCATTGACTCATGAAAATTCAAAAGACATTGATGCTACAGATTTGTGTAGTGAGCTTCAGGCTTTTTCAAGATGACTTAAGAAACATTCCATTCCTGAAGAAGTACTGAAGTTTTTTGTGTGAAAATAAACTCACAAACAGCTTTCCAAACATTTTTATAGCTCTACGCATTCTTTTAACTTTGCCAGTTTCCATAGCTAGTGGGGAACATAGCTTCTCAAAGTTAAAATTGATAAAAACATATTTACTTTCAACAATGGTGCAAGAGACTTGTTGGACATGCCACAATGTCAATAGAGCATCAAATAGCTGGAAAACTGGATCTAAAGAACTAGTGACTGAATTTTCAAAACTTAAAGCAGGAAAAGTCATGTTTAAGAGCACAGAGTGTTTTTTATTCGGAGTGTTTTGTAAATACAGGTTAAAGTTCATTGAAGAGTTTTCTTATTTCTTTCTATATTGGATGTGGTGGTAACGGCAGTTAAAGCAGCAGAACGTAATGGATGATTTTGGATTTGTAATAATAAAAATTATAATTAACATTTTAATGACTTTTTATTTGAAATTGGACTGAAATATCATCTAGCTGTCGTGTACAAATCTATTCTGAAAATTTCGTGTCTCTATTTTATCTGATCTTAGAAACATTGGTTAGACAGATGGACGGACGGAAACCGAATAATTAAGCCTCTGTTTAAAAAAAATGCTTAAAAATATTAAAAGGAAAAAAGAGGCAAAATGTTTCCCAGTTTACCAAAACCCTCAGCCTAGATATGCCCTTGGGGTTTGGGGGTGGGGGGCACTGATTGCATGGTTCGCCTAGGGTGCCAATTGCTGGCTGCTAGTCTAGGGCCACCCTTGGCTATAACTTTTCATAAAATGTATGAATACACAACATGAGGTCATTAGAGAGTCATAGTTATGATGCTATGATCTCTTGAATTATCTTTTACATTCTGGATATAGGGTAAATTAACTCAGGCAAAATGTTCAGCTAATCTATTGTAAATGGGCAGAATTTGCACAGACACCTGTTTTCATGTACAAATTCTGCATCTGTGAATATAGATCGAGCATTTGGATATGCAATTGCCACTTTTTGTGGACAAATGTGGAATTAGTTCATACAAATAAGTCAAGCCCACAAGTTTATCTGGAGAGGTTAAGAGATCATTCTGAAAATATAGCAGCAGGTTAATCATAAGTATTAGAGTTCAGTTTAAACCACACCCATGGAACTGAATACTTCCAAACTCCAAATCTTGATCTTAAGCCAAACATTGGAAATGGCCCCTTTTTTTCCAGAATGGGCCTAAACAAACCCCAGACTAAACTGTCCTGAACTTTGGGGTGTTAAAATTCCTGACCTTATATCTGTATTGTGCAGCTTGAATCCATTTCAAATTATAGTACTGTCAAATAGTATACAACAAAAATCTACGAGAGGGGATTGAACCATGACATTTAAAGCAGACTCTTAATTTTTTCATGGGTTATAGGTTGTTTGGATATTAGTTTGTATTTGGATCTCCCTTAAAAATGAGTACAATGGCTACCTAAACTGTCATACCTATTGCCCTCTGCGTGCAAAATCCTGGTTTTCAATGAAGTCACATTTATCTACGTGACTAGCTGCCAATTTCACATTAAGCGGACATTTGCAGATTCTTCTCTATATTATATTGTAGTATCTGTACATTTATCTAAGTGATAGTATTCAGTTGGCTGGGAATACATGAAGAGATATGTTACCCCTCACACTGCCACTAAAATGACAAGGTCGTCACAGTAATGGCATTTAATCGACAGCACAGGCACCATTTATTATGACCATACTCCAGTTAGCCAAACATTATCGCTATTCTGTTACAGAGAAAAAAAACGGGTGTATCTGTGTGTAGCTTATTTTGTAGTAATTGAAACTATAGTGTGGTGTTCTGAAGAGGAACTGGTAATGCTTGTTGCTTGGCTATTCAGGATTTAAAGTAATTCAAGGCGTTTTATGATTAAGGTTCAGAATTGAGCATGCACAGGTCTTTCTTACTTTCCTGGACCCAAAGAAAAGCTTTGTGTAGCTCAAAAGCTGGTCTCTCTCTCTCACCCACCAACCGACATTGGTCCAATAAAAGATATTACTTCACCCACCTAGTTTCTCTACAGGTTTTACTTTTTCATTTTTAATGAGATAGTGAAGTTACTGATAACTGTTTCATGGATGTTTCCCTCTATTTATTTTGGGTGGGGGGGAAAACAGTCTTATTTTGTTGTGTTTTCTTTTTCAAAACTTAAACTCGGGTCTTTAGAACTGGAAGCTTCAGACATTAACCTATTGTTCCATCTGCCCTCTGTAGGTGAACATGTTTGACTTTTATATATCGTTGTAGCCATGTTGATCCCAGGATATGAGAGACACAAGGTGGGTAAAGTAATATCTTTTATTGGACCAATTTCTGTTGGTGACAGAGACAAGCTTTCGAGCTTACAAAGAGCTCTTCTTCAGGTCTGGGCAAGCTCGAGAGCTTTTTTCTCTCATGAACAGAATTTGGTCCAATAAAAGATTACCTCAACTACCTTGTTTCATTACTTTTTATGAAGTATATTGCAGATTTACTTTACAGATTTACATAAAATTAGTATGTATAGAATTAATCTGGGCTAAATCAGGGTGGACTGCATACTGACTGCAGACATTAGCATTAATGCAATATTAAAGCTCAGAAATAAAGAACTCAGTGTCAAATTTCAAAAGTTGTTTTCTACTGCATACTGCCTTATATGCATCACAGAGCCAGTGTATTATAACAAACAACAGGGGTACTTTAAAGCATTTAGTTAACTAGTAAAATAGGAACAGATACACGACATATATTGTATGTGGCAGAGTTAATGCTGTAACAGACATTTTCAGTGTAGTAGTTTCTCAAATTTTGGAGAACTTCATTCAATAACCAGAAAATTGCAATACCTGTCACAAAAAATATCTACCCAGAATGTAAATATAGAATATTTCACCTAAGGAAGGAAGAGGATGAGTCAGGGATAGAATCGAGTTAGTGGAATAGAGGACAAAGGAACAAACAACTGGTGATCCAAGAGCTATAAGTGATATGCCCATGTCAGAGCTATGAGGATGGCATGGTCCCTATCTTATTTCATCCTTCTGAAAACCACAGAAGTTAGTGGGAAAGTACAAATAAACCTAATCCATAAAGGAATCATCAGGTATCCTGGGTCTCTTCTGGCCCTTGTATAGTACACAGAGGGCATTTTGCAATGACTATAAAGAAAAAAACATTGAAAGTGAAACTGAAAATGTTCTCTCTCCTGAAGTGTCCGAAGAACACTCATATGAGTTATAATATCTGTGACTCAGGTGGCCTGCAAAATAATTCCATTTCCCCACCAATCAGAGGGGAGACTTGAAGGATGCAGACTGATTTTCCAATGCAACTTGTCTCAAGCCTGACCCCACGTGCCACTGCACGTCTGTCTATGGAAGCGAGTGGGCAAGATCATCCCAATCTGCCTGAAGCAGTACAATCAGCGGAAGATATTACACTACTCCAAGAAGACTGATAAGAGGTTGCTGTCAGGAATCTACAGTCATATTGATTGCAACACATGACCTTCAACACTGAAGACAGATGAATGAGGCAGCTTCGCCTTCAACTCTTAAATCCAAAAGGTACATCTGAATGTGTGGTGCTCAGTCTTTATGAGTCAGAGTTAGACACTTGTACTCAGAGTTGTTTAGAAACAACTGCCATGTTTTTCCTATTTTGAGGCTAGCAGAAAACATAACTGAGGATTTGCTAAAGTCTGATTCCACACACAGATCCATGTGCCTCGACTTTCTAGTCAGCTGCAGATTTAATGGTATTTTGGAGTCTGAAACATAGTGGTGCTATTTTGAACAGTCCAAAGCAAAGGAATGGCTCAGAACTTCTAACTACTATCAACGTCATTATTATTTTTATATTACATTAATAACTATAGAAAACTAATGAAAGTGATAGAGGAAAATATGAGAGTTGATGGACAGAGAATTAATTCAAATCATGCTGTTTCTGGCAACTGGAAGTGAACTTGGGTTAACTGACATTCAAGCTTAAAGATGGGGGGATCCCCACTAATGGATATATGCAGAGGCAAGCCAGAAGTTTACCCACAGTATACAGGTGATATTCCAAAACTTAAACAGTCAGAATTTGTATGTATATTGCCTTTCAAAATAATGAAATTTGATCTCATGTATTGTTTTACACAACTGGAATGAATCATGGAGTTAGAAAAGTTCTTGGCTAATACTGTGCAACTATGAGAGCTCCAGAGCCTGGGAGAGAACTGGGGACATACAGGGTCATATCTTGAGCTGGTATAAACAGCTGAGCTGCACCAAAATTAGTGGAATCACACCAATTTACACCAACTGAGGATTTGACCCTCAGTGGTGATGTACCTAACAGCCAGCATGATACTACAGCAACTCCTGCTGATTAATAAACGACTTTAAGTAACTGCAACTCCATAGGGTGCTGCTTTAGTGTCTACTTTCTATCTCACCGCCAGCTGAGTAGAATGTTAACAGCTTTTAAAAAGAGATGGAAATTAGTACTGGAATGGTAAGGAAATCAGCAGAGGTTGAACTCACATTAAGGTAGAAACTCAGAATTAAGCAAGCAAGAACTGATACATTCAGGTACCTGAAACAGCATAAGGAAAGAAACAGACCATTAAGGAAAAGAAGCAAACAAGGGGAGCAAAAAATGTAAGTAACAAACAAATAGTAAAGTGACACCTTCTGCTTTTAGAACAACTTCAATTTACTTCAACTTGCGTTCATGTATCTGAAAGACTACACAGTTCTGGCTACTTAATGAACATCAACACTCTAGGTGGTTTTAGTCTTGGAAAATTAAGCTAGAAATGAAATTAAAAGAAATGCAAATAGCAGAATGACATATTTCAATTGATTTTTGAAAGAAACATGATGGTAAGTGTCCTCCGAGAGATATCTTTTAAGTAAATCAAAATTAAATAACATGATAAAATGTGAATGAATACATTATCATATATTAAATTAATCTACACAGAACATCCTAATTAGAATACAAAATATAAGCAGCATTTTAAAGGTAATCTATAACTGATTTGCTGTATGATTGTTAAATATTAACTGATCAAAAATTCCTCAGCAAGTTTGAGGCCTTACTAAGAATATAATTATGTATTTATTGCTGAAGAAATTTCACATTAAACACAGTAAAGGCAACTAGATTAATATCTTTATATTACATTTCAATAAGTGTTTTTAATTCATAGATTCATAGATTATAGGACTGGAAGGGACCTCGAGAGGTCATCAAGTCCAGTCCCCTGCCCGCATGGCAGGACCAAATACTGTCTAGACCATCCCTGATAGACATTTATCTAACCTACTCTTAAATATCTCCAGAGACGGAGATTCCACAACCTCCCTAGGCAATTTGTTCCAGTGTTTAACCACCCTGACAGTTAGGAACTTTTTCCTAATGTCCAACCTAGACCTCCCTTGCTGCAGTTTAAACCCATTGTTTCTGGTTCTATCCTTAGAGGCTAAGGTGAACAAGTTCTCTCCCTCCTCCTTATGACACCCTTTTAGATACCTGAAAACTGCTATCATGTCCCCTCTCAGTCTTCTCTTTTCCAAACTAAACAAACCCAGTTCTTTCAGCCTTCCTTCATAGGTCATGTTCTCAAGACCTTTAATCATTCTTGTTGCTCTTCTTTGGACCCTTTCCAATTTCTCCACATCTTTTTTAAAATGCGGCGCCCAGAACTGGACACAATACTCCAGCTGAGGCCTAACCAGAGCAGAGTAGAGCGGAAGAATGACTTCTCGTGTCTTGCTCACAACACACCTGTTAATGCATCCCAGAATCATGTTTGCTTTTTTTGCAACAGCATCACACTGTTGACTCATATTTAGCTTGTGGTCCACTATAACCCCTAGATCCCTTTCTGCCGTACTCCTTCCTAGACAGTCTTTTCCCATTCTGTATGTGTGAAATTGATTTTTCCTTCCTAAGTGGAGCACTTTGCATTTGTCTTTGTTAAACTTCATCCTGTTTAACTCAGACCATTTCTCCAATTTGTCCAGATCATTTTGAATTATGACCCTGTCCTCCAAAGCAGTTGCAATCCCTCCCAGTTTGGTATCATCCGCAAACTTAATAAGCGTACTTTCTATGCCAATATCTAAGTCGTTGATGAAGATATTGAACAGAGCCGGTCCCAAAACAGACCCCTGCGGAACCCCACTCGTTACACCTTTCCAGCAGGATTGGGAACCATTAATAACAACTCTCTGAGTACGGTTATCCAGTCAGTTATGCACCCACCTTATAGTAGCCCCATCTAATTTGTATTTGCCTAGTTTATCGATAAGAATATCATGCGAGACCGTATCAAATGCCTAACTAAAGTCTAGGTATACCACATCCACCACTTCACCCTTATCCACAAGGCTCGTTATCCTATCAAAGAAAGCTATCAGATTGGTTTGACATGATTTGTTCTTCACAAATCCATGCTGGCTGTTCCCTATCACCTTACCACCTTCCAAGTGTTTGCAGATGATTTCCTTAATTACTTGCTCCATTATCTTCCCTGGCACAGAAGTTAAACTAACTGGTCTGTAGTTACCTGGGTTGTTTTTATTTCCCTTTTTATAGATGGGCACTATATTTGCCCTTTTCCAGTCTTCTGGAATCTCTCCCGTCTCCCATGACTTTCCAAAGATAATAGCTAGAGGCTCAGATACCTCCTCTATTAGCTCCTTGAGTATTCTAGGATGCATTTCATCAGGCCCGGGTGACTTGCAGGCATCTAACTTTTCTAAGTGATTTTTAACTTGTTCTTTTTTTATTTTATCCACTAAACCTACCCCCTTCCCATTAGCATTCACTATGTCAGGCATTCCTTCAGACTTCTCGGTGAAGACCGAAACAAAGAAGTCATTAAGCATCTCTGCCATTTCCAAGTTTCCTGTTACTGTTTCTCCCTCTTCACTAAGCAGTGGGCCTACCCTGTCTTTGGTTTTCCTCTTGCTTCTAATGTATTGATAAAAAGTCTTCTTGTTTCCTTTTATTCCCGTAGCTAGTTTGAGCTCATTTTGTGCCTTTGCCTTTCTAATCTTGCCCCTGCATTCCTGTGTTGTTTGCCTATATTCATCCTTTGTAATCTGTCCTAGTTTCCATTTTTTATATGACTCCTTTTTATTTTTTAGATCGTGCAAGATCTCGTGGTTAAGCCAAGGTGGTCTTTTGCCACATTTTCTATCTTTCCTAACCAGCGGAATAGCTTGCTTTTGGGCCCTTAATAGTGTCCCTTTGAAAAACTGCCAACTCTCCTCAGTTGTTTTTCCCCTCAGTCTTGATTCCCATGGGACCTTACCTATCAGCTCTCTGAGCTTCCCAAAATCTGCCTTCCTGAAATCCATTGTCTCTATTTTGCTGTTCTCCCTTCTACCCTTCCTTAGAATTGCAAACTCTATGATTTCATGATCACTTTCACCCAGGCTGCCTTCTACTTTCACATTCTCAACGAGTTCCTCCCTATTTATTAAAATCAAGTCTAGAACAGCTTCCCCCCTAGTAGCTTTTTCAACCTTCTGAAATAAAAAGTTGTCTCCAATGCAGTCCAAGAATTTGTTGGATAGTCTGTGCCCTGCTGTGTTATTTTCCCAACATATATCCGGATAGTTGAAGTCCCCCATCACCACCAAATCTTGGGCTTTGGATGATTTTGTTAGTTGCTTGAAAAAAGCCTCATCCACCTCTTCCACCTGGTTAGGTGGCCTGTAGTAGACTCCTAGCATGACATCTCCCTTGTTTTTTGCCCCTTTAAGCCTAACCCAGAGACTCTCAACACTTCCGTCTCCTATGTCCATCTCTACCTCAGTCCAAGTGTGTACATTTTTAATATATAAGGCAACACCTCCTCCCTTTTTCCCCTGTCTATCCTTCCTGAGCAAGCTGTACCCATCCACACCAACATTTCAATCATGTGTATTATCCCACCAAGTTTCAGTGATGCCAACAATGTCATAGTTGTATTTATTTATTAGCACTTCCAGTTCTTCCTGCTTATTCCCCATACTTCTCGCATTTGTATATAGGCATCTAAGATACTGGTTTGATCTTTCCTCCCAGTTTTGTCCTGACTCTCCTTTCTCTCTGCCAATATAGCCCACACTCCCTCTCGTTTCCGACCCATCTCCCCGGTCTCCATGTTCCCCACTTACCTGTGGGCTTTGCTCACCTGTCCCCGTCGAACCTAGTTTAAAGCCCTCCTCACTAGGTTAGCCAGTCTGTGTCCGAATAGGGTCTTTCCTCTCCTCGAAAGGTGAACGCCATCTCTGCCTAGCAGTCCTTCCTCGAATAGCATCCCGTGGTCTAGGAAGCCAAAGCCCTCCTGGCGACACCATCTTCGCAGCCAGGCATTCACCTCCATGATGCATCTGTCTCTGCCCGGGCCCCTACCTTTGACAGGAAGAATTGAAGAGAATACCACCTGCGCTCCAAACTCCTTCACCCGTACTCCCAGAGCCCTGTAGTCACTCTTGATCCGCTCAGTGTCACACCGCGCAGTATCATTTGTGCCCACATGGATGAGTAGCATGGGGTAGTAGTCAGAGGGCTGGATAATCCTCGACAATGCCTCCGTAACATCTCGGATACGGGCCCCCGGCAGGCAGCATACCTCCCGAGATGAAATGTCAGGGTGACAGATGGGCGCCTCCGTCCCCCTCAGCAGAGAGTCTCCGACCACCACTACCCTACGTTTCCTATTCGCAGTGGTGGCAGCAGACTTTCCAGCCTTAGGGGTACGAGGCTTCTCCTCCTTTACTGTAGGGAGTGATTCCTTCTTTCCTGTATCAAGAAGAGCATAACGGTTACCTATAACCACGGCAGGAGGGCTCGGAGCAAGGGTGGAGCGCTGCCTGCTGCCAGAAGTAACCAGCTGCCAGTGTCCACCCTGAGCCATCTCCTCCTCCACCAGTGGTGTATCAGCAGTCCTGTGTACTGGGACAGCTACCTCAGCTGTCTCCACATGGACACTGTCGAGGAATTGCTCGTGGATACGGATGCTCCTCAACCTAGCCACCTCCTCCTGTAGCTCTCCCACCTGCTGCCTGAGAGATTCCACCAGCAGGCACCTCTCACATTGGATGGTCCCCCCAGCCTGGATATCAGTAAGTGGAAATTGCAAGTTACAGTCTTTGCAAAACCACACCAGGATCTGGGTAGAGGCATCCATGCTTAGGCACTCTGTCTGGCTACAGGCACAGGTGGAGGAGACAGTAGCAGTGCTGGCACAGGTGTTGCGGGTCTTCCTAACCATCGTAAGCCTCCCTCTGTCAAACTCCCGTCTGCAGCCCCCTGTCAGCTGAAAGGGTTGTTTAAGCAAAAAGTTATGAATGTAGTTGCTTTATAGGTATTAAGGGGAATCAAGAGAAAACAGATGGAACTGGCAAGGGACCCTCGCCCCCTTCCTGCTCCCCTTGCGAAACTCCCTGTTAGCAGCCCCTGTTCGCAAAGCTCCCTGGTTGCTTGTGCGCTGCTTTATAAAGCCCTGGCCTGTATGAATGCCCCGCCCACTGATGAAGGCTCAGCCACTTACCAGAGGCTTCTAGCTTTCAAACCTTCCAACTGCCAGCCACAGCACACGGTCCTTCAAACAACCAAAACAAACAGACTGACAAACACAAGCTCAGCACACAGCAAGTAACCCTCAAACACAAACAAACACACACTACAGACAGTCACTTACCCCAAAAGGGTGCTGTATTGCTCCTCCTTCACCTGGAGAACTCCCTTGCGAAACTCCCTGTTAGCAGCCCCTGTTCGTTAATGATCAATCTATATTGAATTATAATTTAGGAGCCATCTTTTCAAATAATAATTTGCTGCTTAGCAAAGATATTTAATTTAATGTATTTCAAATGAGGGTATTTGTGGACAATCCTAATATGGTATAAAGTGGAAACAGTGGATTTGGTGTGGGTTTTTTTATGACTGATTTCAGTTCCCTTCATAGACTGTTTGTTGTTTTACAAATTCATCTCAGAAGATATCCTGTGAGCAGAAGTGCATTATTTCCAGCTAATGAATCATTATAGCATCTTTCCAGTTAACTCTGAATCAATCAAACTTGTAGATTCAAAATGCAGTCTTTGAATCCATTATAATTAAAATGAGATGATTTGTTGTTTGTTAATCCCTCATAGGAATTCACTGCTGGTACTGTAAACTTTGGGCCAGATTGTGAACCCCTTATTCATGTTGGTGATCACCTACTCACACAGGAAGTCATATTTACTTAAACAAGACTGCTTGTAGGAGTAGCTGCTTGCTACTATAAGAAGTTCATGACCTAGCCTTATTTTTTGGACATATTAAAAACTATTCTGACTAAGAAATGTGTGTTGTCTGATGGACTATAATTTCAGTCTTTGAGAAAACATCACACACAACCAACTGCATTTTATATTCTATGCTAAATACAGGAAATAAATATTACACTGTACCATAAATATGGTCATTTCTGGAGAATATCATGAAGAAACAGGACATGAAGAAACTAATTCAAAAAGGAATTTTTTTTTGCTTCATACATACAAAACTCAACTGTCTATCAGACTGAATTTCTTTTAAGAATAGGCATTTTGTTAAGTAGCACTGTGGCTTGATGTACTAACATATTACTTCTAGAAATTTTGGTTCAAATCTTGATTTTGACAAATGAAAGATACTTATCCAGTTACTAGTGAATTCAGGGGCATATTGTCAATATTGAGGCCCTGTGCTATTCTATTTGTTATTATTAAAAAAAAAAAAAAAAAGATGGGTATCTTCAACAATATTTCAAATGGACCAAAGCAACTACTGATCTGATCTCATTTTGATGATTTAAAGCAAAGGCATTTAAAAAAATTATCTGAGTATAAAAAAGATCTTCCTAGAGTGTTTCATTTTAGATTCATGTTTTTCCCCCTCAGCCAACATTGTTCCTCTCTCAACCAAAATAAGTGACTCAAATATTTTTGAAACAATTTGTTAAAAAAAAAAGTAAATTAAAATTATCCAAGCCATTGAGGAATCCAGATGTCCAATTAAAGTTAATGAAAACTGGGCATCAAAAAAGTGTAATTTAGTTGTCTGAACAGAGTACTACAAGCTAGGATCTCTGGAGTTTTAGTTCCCATTTTGGCACTGATTTTGCTGTGACCTTGGACCAGATACTTAACCTATTTGCCATACTTTCTCCATCTGTAAAATGGAAATAATACTCCTAGGAGAATTCTGCGTCACTGCACATGCACAGAATTTATTTCCCTCTCAGATTTCTTTGCTTCCTTGCAGAAACATGACTTTCTGATGGGGAAGCAAAGGGAAGCCACAAGAGCAGTCATGTGACCCTCCCCTGCAGTATGTTTCGGGTGCCCAGGGCAGCCAGCAGACAGGTAAATCACTGTGGGGCAGGAGGCAGGACTGGCAAAGACCCAGCTGGTGGCTTCTACCATGTGCCAGGCTCAGCTGCTAGTCACAGCTAGGCTGGGGAGAACAGGACTTACTCTTCTCCTGCACAGCATCCAGGGCCGGGTCAGCCCTATCCCCAGATTTCTCCCCCAGCTGCAGGAAGCTCTGCAAACTTCCCTCCTCTCCCGCTTCCTGCATCCATCGCTCCTCAGCTGCAGGGGGAGGGATTCCTGTACTGGGAGCTGCTCCCCCATCTGCCCAACCCCTGTGCATCCAGACCCCCCTAATACCCAGACCCTCCCACCGAGCCTCATCCCCCATACTCAGAACCCTCCCCCCGCGATGAGCTCCACTCCCCCTGCACCTGGACCACCTAGATGAGCCACCCACATAGTATAGAAACAGAGAGCCAGATAGCAAGAAGTCTTCTTCTACTTGTCTGCAAGAGACATTTGTTAGTTTTACACTAAAAACTATAAACCTGGTTCTGCCAGAGGTGCCATCTCTGAAAATAGTAATTCCAGGGTTTAATAAAATCCTTTTTGCTAATGTTTCAATCCTTGCTTATTCTTCCCCATTCTAAAAACTGTTCATCCTCATGTATGAGGAAAGACATGTTTTGAGCAAAACCAGTTATTTTGCGCTAAACACTAACTTATTTAATACCTATAAAGGGGGGCCTGCAAGCAATTTAATCAGTATGATAACCTAGATTCTGGACAAAATATCTTAAGCTGTCAAGTCTCTTCTGCCAACAGGCTACATGGAGTTTTTACATATCTTTCTGCTAAATCAGGAAAATATAATGCCCCATAATGCTAAATTTTCTTTTTGATTTGTCACATACCCTGGAGAACTTGGGGACCATAAACCAATGAATAGATTATACAGTTTCATAAATGTAATTTTGTAGTCTGTGTCAGATATAATATGGAATGGATTATATTCTTCAGTTTAACTTCACTGTTTCAGAACATAACATGAAAAAGAGAAATAGAGGTTGTTCACAGAAAAGGTGAAAAAAGATTGCAGTATTTCATGGCATATGGCACATTTCTTAGTGAAGAGAAGGACATGTCATATATTGTCTTATCAATAAATCTGCCTATCCCTCAAATCTGTTTCTCTTGTTTTAAATTATTGATCACTACAATTTTTAGGTGTTTGTTAGCTATAAGGTAGTATGTCACTCAAGTGTAATAAACATCTTACAGTTCTGTTTCAATGGCAGGCATGTGCACCAATGTTATCTTACTCTGTCTGGTTATGAGTGTGTTGCTTCACTTTCCCCATCTTGACTTTCTGATATACACTTACCCATGAGGTTCAAATAACATCCAGCATTTGTGGTCTGGTTTGTTATACTGTACACACACAAGCAAATAAGTATCTGCATATTTTCCTGCTGGGCAGCATGGAGTTGACAAATACTCCATCCCTTATGCTTCTTTGCGATTAGGTCGTCTCCCTGGGTCAAGGGTCTCAACTTTTTGTGGGCTCTATAAACTGTCAGACTTCTATTAACTCAGCCTCAAATACTCTGGTTCATGGTTCTCTGCAGCCTTCTGCCTAGGGTCTGCAGAAGAATCCACTCTGGGCTCTGTAATCCATTAGTCCTCTGTCTGGCTACTGTAGAAGACCCACACTAGGACTTACCCTTCTTGACCCCGGGCTTCTCCTGACCTTGCCTGAAATCTGGTTTCCTAGAAGTAATATGCTTACTCCCAGTTATGTGCACTGAAATTACTATTCCCAGCTTTAAAGGTACAGGGCCATAACAGACACATTGATATGCGAGCATGCACCCAAGGACCTATGCTCTGGTACAAAATGCTACAAAATACTTACCTCCTACTTCAAAATAGTGGAATACATATTCTCTCTCTTTTTTTTTTTTAAACATGATGCTTAGCAAAAATAAAAAAAAATCACGTTCAAATAATGCAACATAAGAACACACTAGACAGTGTCACCCCCTAAATTGTAGTGTGATCAGATGACAGAAACAACAAACAAACCATTATTCAATTCCACCTCAGAGCATAACCCAAGTATCTGAGAAATGGACGAGTCATGCAGAGGGTCCTAAAGCTCCGATAGTTCAGCTATTTCAGTGCAAGGGCTGTGTGAATTCCAAAGTCAAGGAGCCCTCACTCATAATGCAATATGAGCAGTCTCTTCTTTCTTTAACTGAAAGAGTTTCAGCTTAACCAACATCCTAAATTGTTCATGAAAGCCAACTAATACCTCCATGGTCTGCATTGGTTGCCATATGCTTTCAGTACACCTTTACTCACCAAGGTTGAGAGCTTTACAGAAACTTGAGACTCAGGTGCCCAACTTTCACTCAAATTTAATGGGATTTAGGAACCAAGACATTTTGAAAATTCCAGCCCAAGGGAGTAGTTGCATTCTGCACCAGCTTCAGCTTTGAAAAAGCCCAACATAGTGTATTGCACCTAATATTCAGCAGACAAAGGAATGGATGCCAGTTGCAAGATTTGTATCAGATAGAAAAAGGTTTGAGATTTTGGCCAAAGATAGCTGGAACAAAACAGTCAGGGCTACAGCTGCCTCTAGGTCATACAAACAGTTGTTGGTCGAACCAGACAGCCCAGCTTGTGAACTTCAGCAACAAATAGAAAGTGGACACAGTTATTTTCACACACAATCTCCATCATGGTTTCTGATTGTTTCTCCCAACACCTATCATCATTTCTGACTTAAATGGATAGAGCTTCAGGCAAGTTTCTGTCATGTACATTTATCTCTCCAATCATGAAATTTCCATCCTGACCCCTATCCTGGAGAGATTCAGATAAATTTGAATACATAGATATCCATACTCTTGGAAACATTTTAACTGAACAAAAGCTCCATAGCTTTTGAGGTTCACCCATTGCTGATATGCACTGTGTGTTTGTGCTTTACATTCAGATTTATATAGAAACACTCTGGTTAAACATGAAGCAAAAAACTTTAAATGATTCATAAGCTTGTGGTTCCAGGAATGTATGCCCATAGTAGGCTTGGCAAGCTGGTTAATTGACCAGTCAACTGACCACCTATTATTTAACCATGGTTAAATATGGTCAAATGTGACACCAAGAATGTCCTGATGTAGGGCATTTGGATTCCATTATGGTGCTATTCTTTCACTTTTTAGAACTTCAATTCATTGTGTTTTGTATTTTTTCTGAGTTCAAACAATGCAGAAGGTTTCTTTAAAAAAAAATTATTTCTTTGGTATTAGGCATAAGTATGGAAGGCTAAGCTGTTGGAGACCATAAAGTCTTACTCTCCCTCCTCCCCAAACAGTTCCTACTGTTCTAATACATATTTTAAAGTACTAATTTGACCATATTTGACAGGCCAACCAATCATTTTTGGACTGCTTAAACAGCCAACCCATCCAGCGTTCTAGTGTTTCGATCATCAAAAAGTTATTTAAATCAGAAGACACCTTTGTATTTTATATTGTAGTTAAAAACAAATGAAAAACCCTGTATTTCCTTTGATTTTCAAAAGGAAAAAGCTGTACAATTTTAAGAAAGTATATTTAAAAGAAAATGGTGGACCATTTTCAAGGCCGCACATACTACTCTCAATGGAACTCCCATTGATATTATTGGAGGTTATACGCACAGATAATTCTAGGTTCTCAAATTTTTTGCTATGAACAATGAAGGAAGGACATATTTTAAAGCAAGTTTTCTCTCATGCTCATTCTGGGTCCATATACTACTGCAAGCTAAGAGAAATTAGTAAGTGATGTCAACTTTAATTCTCCATGCAGATCATATAGGCAGTACATGCCCTTTGTATCTGAACTCAGCAAAAACAAAAGACAAGATATTGTGTGCAACCTACAATGCTGAGCTCAGGAGGGTGTTTTGATATTTAAAGCTGTATACCTGCAGGTTTATGACTTGGCCTTTCTGTGAAAATTGGGCTTGAAATGTACCTTTTGCATCGTTTTGACAATGAAAAGGGCCTTAAAACGGACATAATTGTGTTTGCACTGACTTTAAGACCACTTTACACTGCAAGAATGGCATAAGGAGAGATTACAGAAATGAGAATCAGGCTTGCTTGTTTTTGCTAGGTTTTAGTAAAATTTTAGAGCTTCTGTTAGTGATACACTGGCAACAATGGAACTTTGACTTTTACTGGGACAGGTGCTTTTGAAAATTTTAGCCAACACTAAAAATCAAACATTTAGAGAGGGAATGTGAACTGCTTAATATACAGCAAGTCTGCAAATAGATATTACAGTATTACAAAACTGATTTGGAACACCATTACTTTTCCAATCCTACATCTCTTCTGACACTTCTAAAACTTAATTTTAGACAGCAATAATATTATTCAGTCTTTGCTACACCAGACAATCTCAGGTCTGCAGAAGTGAATAACTGTTTCTGTAACCCATGTTGACATTGGCCCTGGATCAATCCATTTTCATAGCATGCTTATATTTTATGCATGTTTATTTTATGTAAAGTGATGAACACATACCTGTATGAATTTCCAACCCATCAGACTGCATTATTGCGCCAATACAACAAAGCACTTAAACACGTGCTTTACTTCAAGTATATGAATAGTCCTATTCACCTCAAAAGGAACTATCTAGGTGATTTCCAGGATCTTGCAAAGAATTACATTTTAGTCCGTAGTCTTAAGACTTCATAATAATAACCACACTAGTAGAATGTGTAATTGCTTTACTAAATCCTTTAGTTAGCTATATAAAATACACATTTCTGTTCACTAAGCTTATAGATTTATTGCCAAATATTATTTATCAGGGCCAAATGTCAATTTAATAGCAAATGATTTATATAATTTTGTATTGAAGAAAAAATTAAATTAGTCTCAATTTTTTCTTATTGGTTTTAGGACTTCAGATTAACAAGAATATAAGTTTTCTTTTTTATTATTTTAGCATTGTGTGTGTGTGTTTTGCTTCTGTAATGATGCAATGCTCTGTTTGCCAAAATGGTTTCAAATGCTACAAATTACAAATATTATTCATGTTTGTCTTTCTGTGTTTTTCAAAAATTGTTCTATAATCATTAGTTTCAGAAAAATTCTTGGCAATGACAGAATCAAAACTTTTATACAGCAGCTGTGTGCATTGATTAACATAACATTTAACAAATTATTGTGAAGACTAATGGCAGCAACCAAAACTAACAAAATGGCATAAAAATATGACTTGTTCTGAACTTCGAAAGAGAAAGAATTTGCTTTTCCCAAATTGAGTCAATATTGTCAAATTTCAGAGTGGTAGCCGTGTTAGTCTGTATCAGCAAAAAAAACAAGGAGTCCTTGTGGCTCCTTAGAGACTAACAAATTTATTTGGGCATAAGCTTTCATGAGCTAGAACCCACTTCATCAGATGCATGGAGTGGAAAATACAGGAGCAGGTATAAATACATGAAAAGATGGGAGTTGCCTTACCAAGTGTGAGGTCAGTCTAACGAGACAATTCAATTTGTGATATATGCCATCATGTGCCAGCAATGCCCCTCTGCCATGTACATTGGTCTCTTCACAAAAGAATAAATGGACACAAATCTGACATCAGGAATTATAACATTTAAAAACCAGTAGGAGAACACTTCGATCTCCCTGGTCACTCACTAACAGACCTAAAAGTGGCGATTCTTCAACAAAAAAACTTCAAAAACAGCCTCCAACGTGAAACTGCGGAACTGGAATTAATTTGCAAACTGGACACCATCAAATTAGGCCTGAACAAAGACTGGGAGTGATTGGGTCATTACAAAACCGAAACCTAATTTCTCCCATACTAATTTCCCCCACTATTACTCACACCTTCTTGTCAACTGTTTGAAATGGGCCACTCTCATTACCACTACAAAAGTTATTTTTCCTCCCTTGGTATCCTACTGTTAATTGAACTGTCTCATTAGACTGACCTCACACTTGGTAAGGCAACTCCCATTTTTTCATGTATTTATACCTGCTCCTGTATTTTCCACTCCATGCATCTGATGAAGTGGGTTCTAGCCCATGAAAGCTTATTACCAAATAAATGTGTTAGTCTCTAAGGTGCCACAAGGACTCCTAATTGTTAATATTGTCAAAAACATTTCTCAGAGTCAGGCAACACCAAGCAAATTGAAGACTGTCTCAAGGTCTGATATGTTACAAATAATGACTGTTTCTCTTATATTATTCTAAACTCTAGTCTGCCATTCACACCCTGTCACAGAAAAAAATAAAAAATTACCAAACCAAGATCTGTTAGCTTCAGGTCCACTTACACATTTTCTACCCTTTTCTGAATCACCACTATTTTAAGTGAGAGACATAAGACGCCAAAACTTTTCACACAATATTCTCTAAAGTGTATCAAATCAATTTTACTTTCTTATTCTCATGTATCACACATTACCTCCTAAATAAAAGAAATGTAATGTTCTAGCTCAGTTACAAAATAAAATTATTTTCCTAGGGTATGAATGACAATTTCAGAACTATGTTATTTGAAGTCTCTAGAAGGAGCCTCAGGTCAGAGGGCTAAGGGAACACTGGTAAAAAGGAGGGTTGTCTCGCTATTGTACCAGATGTTAGGAGCACCAACCCCCATTTCCTAGTTTCTGTAGGGGATGACTTTCCCTAAGTCCACTTCCAACTTTGATTCATCAGGGAACCGGCCCCTCCACAGAATACCTGTACTGCGTATCTTCCACCTGCTAAGTTGTAACAAATTGACTTAAACTCCTTACTTAGCCCACTCGGTCGATGATCTGCTTTGGGAAAGGCAAAAACCTACCCCATCCTGGCAGTGAGAAAAAAAAATTCATTCCCAACCCCAAAAGAAAACAGGCAACTAGCATGGTGAGAGCACGCTATGGCTAGAAGTAGTAAGACTTAAATATCCTCCCTATCCCATGGTGCACATGGTGGTCCAGACCCCCACCTGAGCCAGCCTCTTCCAGTTCAGGTAACCAGTCCCCACTTTCTGCTCTTCTCTCTAAACCCAAATGCGGTGGGGTGGAATCTTAAAAGAAGCCACAAACTTTTTTCTCCATACCAATCTGACAAAGTCTCATGGCTTTTTAGGTTGCAGTGAGCACACTTTTAGTCTTCTCCCTCATAATTGGTGTTCGGGCTCACTGGGCACATAATCTCAGAATATCTGGCTCTGATTTAAACATATTCAATTTTCTGGACAGAAGATGTTTTCAAAGGGATACTACTGAACAAAATAGCCTATTCATCCTATGTCTAGGAATACAAACAATGAAATTACTATTTAATTATTCAATTCTTGAATCAAATCAAGTGCTGTTTCTTGTTAGGGCAAGTTGTAAGAGAATATCCCTTTATTATTTTATAAATCATTGTAAGCACACTGGTTTTAATATTTATGTAGCTAGATTTTGTATAGTTATTTGTATTGATCCTATTGTAATTTGGAATGAATTAATGGTTGCCTGGTTATAAAATGTTTAATAAGTTATGTTAGTTCTCATGCTGTCATTTGGACAGCATAGAAACAACCGAATGCCTTATGTACCCCCATAATGTTCTGTCCTGAGCCAAATCTGTCACATTACAGAGTAGAAGGACTGAGCATGACGGATGTATGTTGATGTCATCCAGCCATCATGTTTTCCATCTTCTGGCGGGGAGGGGGGGGGAGAAAAAATCTTTTCCATCATGTTTTCATTGGGTTAAAGTCAAAGATGATTAATAAATTATAGCTCTTTGTTAACCCAGTCTGACCGCTTCATATAAAAATACAGCACTGGGATTAAGTTAATCTACTTTTCTGTTTGATGGATGTTCAATTTATTACATGGATGAAAAAATCTCATGAATTATTTTGATGGAAAGTTATGTACTGAATGTGTATGTGTGAAGAAAAGTATTATTTAATATTATGGTCTTCTATAAAAAAGTACATATTTTTATGAAAATTCTCAGTCATTATAATACCCAAAATGCCCAGAGAACCTTAATTTCTGCAGGATTCTTTCCATTTCTCCTCAGAACAGCTTCTATGACCAGAACACAAGATGCATTCAAACATTGATACCAGACACCTCTGTGTTCCTGGGGAACCAGGGTGCAGTATCCAACCGGACTCATGAAAGACACCCCCACCCCCAGCCTCTGCTTAAACCAAAACCCATCAGAAGAAGAAAACTTGCAGAGAGCAGTGAAGGGCGTTGGGAGACACACCTAGACCCCTCCTGACAATGGTGACAAGATTAAGACATCTCCATTAGCATACAGAATGGAGAGCAGAGACAACTCCCCTAGCCTCATCTGCATGAAAGATGGGACAGGAAGACATCTCAATTTACATACAGTATGGAGAACAGAGAACCACACTGAATTCTGGGACCCGAAAAAGCAGGGAAGCACTGCATCCTGGGAATCTCTGCTCCAGATGCTAATGAACCTATGTCTGCACACACCCAGCTCAGCAATTATCAGACCAATTCTAGTAATGAATCCTTAATTGATATCCAAATACTGAAGCAGCCTAGTTGCATTGTGAGCTCCCAGGAAGAAAACACCACCCATAGCCAAGAGTGATCAGATCCTATTGTCTAGTCTAAAGAAAACCCTTGAGTCATCAGTTTACCTATAAACAAATCTAGTGTTCTCCCTTGAACCATTGTATTTTCTCTACAAAAATCCCTACTCACCCCCTAGTCAGGGTTCTGATGCTTAGATCCACATTATGCATCAGTTCCACTGGAACTCCATCTCCTGACTGATCGTGCTGGGGGCTCTGCCTGTCTCCAGCACTCAGAACCCTCAGCGACCACCATCATCTGGGAACCCTGACCAGTTCAAGCCTCATGGAGTGGGTAAGCCCCCGCCCTTCTTTCTCTCTCTGTTTTCCTTTCTACCTTAGGTATTAACCTTTAATCATGTATGTTATGTTGGTTTAGTCCTCCTTGTGTAGTTATTACTATTATTCAATAAATAACTTCTATGGTTAAGTTGGTTGCTTCTCTCTCTCTTGCTGAACTTTACTCGTTTGTGTTTTTAGCTTCCCCCATTCACTCTACAGCAACGCTCCTTTTACCTAAGCTAAAGATCCCTGCAGCACCCAGAATACTGTGGGGTTTGCTCATCAAATAGGTTACTGCCAGTACAATTGTGTTGGGGGAGTGGGGATAGGGACATGCTGAATCTGGGACACATAAGGGTAACAGCTTGAAAGTGCTGCTTGACCCAGTCCATGGAGCCCAGGGGCATATAAGGAGAGACAGATTGAAAGTGCTGCTTCATCCAGCCCAGTGAGTCCAGAGACATATAAGGGGTCATCTTGACAGTGCTGATTGACCCGGTCCGCTCAGACTTGCTCTGTTAATGTACGTGTGGGTGTGTGGATGTTTTACTGGTTCTGGGGTGGGAGTAACCCAGCCCTAGGGACCTTAGGTCCTGTAGTATAGCTCTATTGAGAGGGGACTTGCAGAAGGGAGAAGTAGAGCTCCATATGTAAACACAAGTGACACAAGCAGTACATTGACAGGATTACAGAACCCCCTTCCCCTGAGGAGTAACCCGAATAAATGAGCATACCCCAAAGTAATGGGCACATCTGGTAACAACATATGTAAACTGTAGTATTAAATAATTTATTCTCTGAATAAGATGGAAATGAATCAGTTGTATCCAAGAATATGACATACGCTTGAAAACATCTTCAGATAACAGCTTTATCCAGTGGATTCTGAAAATATTCACACTACAAAAATCAGCAAGGTTGACCAAGCTATCAGATCTTTTCATGTTAGATGGATACCTTACCATATCATGGTGTTTTCAATGCATGGGCATCTATGGTGCAAAACAGCAAGCATGTTGGAAAAACAGTATCCGGTCAGAAAAAAAAATAGTATGTAATATGTTGTCTATAAAAGCCTTCTTGATATCCTGTGATAGCCATAAAATCTCGAAAAAGAATTTAAGAAGTGTTGAGCTGCTACAACTTTTAAATCCCTTTAAAACAACTTATTCATTTTATATTTAATTGTAAATTGTTCCTGGCATTTATTTCAGTCTATTTCACTCACGTAATGTTTGCAAGTCTTTAAGATTATTTTCCATGCATATATGAATAAAATATTCCCAAAGTGTATCCAAGAGAAATGTGTGAACAGTTTAAGTGATTATGTTTAAACAAGGTACAATTAGGTCAAACATCTGATCTCATTCCTGGTGTGTGTTTGTTTTAGGAAATAGTGGTATGAAGCCTGTACAAAACCCTTTTAGGGCAACTATTTGACTAATGAAATGGCCCCAAAGAATTCCCAATACCCGAGTACAATTATGCTCCAACTTTATTAGGAGATCACTTCTGGATAACCAGTCTGTTTTAGTGATTGCTTAAGACAAGTTTCACTTTACAATTAGTAGAAAAACTTTCATCAAAGTGATATCCTTATTAATATTTATACTTACAAGTTTTGCAAGATTGTGACTTGCCTCACACAGCAGCCCTTATTCCTCTGCACAGCCTCACTGGTCTGTGTGATTGTGTCTGAAGGGGTAGAAACATGTTTTGTGTGAGGGGAATGGGTGGAGCCCGGGGTCTGCTCACCCAACACACTGGAACATGGGTGGGGGGGAAGAAACCTTCTACTGGTACCGCAGATTACTTATACTTACCTGCCCCTGAGAGCAAAGGGGGAAACCAGGAATGTAACTGTGACCATCTGGGTCACAGTTCCTGGGCTTCTCCTGGGGCAAGGAAGCTATGCATCATTTTATATTTAAGGTGAGTCTTACAATTCTCAGACTCTGCTACTTTCACATGGGTAAAGAAGAGGGTGTGTGCAGGCTGTCAGGGAGTTGGTTATGCCTCCCTGATTCTCATTCTGGCCTGCGATGCATTTCAGATTAGCTTTGGGGCTAACTCAAACTATGCCTGCTAGGAATGGGTCCCTAGAAATAATATGCACTACAAACTGCCAGAGCTTATCATGCTTCAGCCAGCCCCCTGCCCAGCGCTCCACACCCTGACATGGCCCCTATACAAGTACATAGAGGCATCCACTGGAGGCCTGAGATCACTTGCCAGTATCCCAAGGAGAAGTAACTGATCACACACGGTGATCACACACATTTTTCCCCAGCTGCCAAATGGCATTAAAAGAGAAAAAAATATTTTTAATATCATGTTCCCTGTTCGCAATTAATGTAACTGCAAATGTTAAAGAAGGAGGTCTGTATGATTGTAAATGGGAATTAAGGTCGTCAATATCAGGGGCAGGCAAACTTTTTGGCCTTAGGGCCGCATCAGGTTTCAGAAATTGTATGGAAGACTGGTTAGGGGAGGCTGTGCCTCCCCAAACAGCCAGGTATGGCCCGGCCCCTGACCCCTATTTCCCCCCACACACTTCTAGCCCCCTGATGGCCCCCCTGGGACTCCTGCCACATCCAACCCCCCGTTCCCTGATGGCCCCCCCAGGACCCCTGCCCCATCCACACCCCACCCCACTCCCTGTCCCCTGACTTCCCCCGGAACCCCCACCCCTGACTGCCCCCCACCGCCCCATCCAACTCCCCATCCTTCCTGACTGCCCCCCGGAACCTCTGCACCCATTCAACTCCCCTGTTCCCCGCCCTCTGACCACCCTGACCCCTATCCACACTCCTGCCCCCTGACCACCACCCCGAACTCCCCTGCCCCATCCAACCCCCCCCGCTCCCTGTCCCCTGACTACCCCTAGAACCCTTGCCCCTGACTCCCCCATCCAACCCCCCCCCCTCTTTCCTGACTGCCCCCTGGGACCCCTGCCCGCATTCAACCCCCCGTTCCCTGCCCTCTGACCGCCCCAATCCCTATCCACACCCCAAACTCCCCTGCTCTCTATCCAACCCCTCCCCCTGACCGGTGGCTGGGAGCTCTACAGCCCTATGGTCCAGCTGGAGCCAGCCATGCCACCGTGCAGCACAGAGCACCGGGTCAGGCCGGGCTCTGCAGCGGAGCTGCCTGGCCGCCCAGAGCATTGCGCCGATGGCACGGTGTGCTGAGGCTGCAGGGGAGGGGGAACAGCAGGGGAGGGGCCGGGGGTAGCCTCCTTGGCCGGGAGCTCAGGGACCAGGCAGGAGGGTCCCGCAGGCCGGATGTGGCCTGTGGGCAGTAGTTTGCCCACCTCTGGGCTAGATGGACCTTTGGTCTGACCCAGTATGGCTGTTCTTATGAAGGGGTGAAGTGATAGATTAGTGGAGAAAAGGAGTCAAGGAGAGATTTCCCTCCCCTTATTTTCTGATCATACAATGTCCAGTAACAGATCACATTTCTTAAATGTATTCAGTATTCCCTAATTTTTCCACAAATTACAAATTACTTTATGGTTTTCTATTGCTATTCAAAATCCAAACAAAAAATGAGCTGTATTGTTTTCTTATTATTGCCTATATAAATTACATGGGATTTTTTCTGTCCTTTAACTGGATTAGCATAACTCATCAGGTTTTTTGTAGAAATTCTTTTTTAAACACATCTTTAAAATCAATTTTGCAACTATTTAAGCTTAACACTTGCATTAGTAAAATTCAGTCACATGACTATTTATTGAAAGGAACATACATGAAATGAAATAGTTTAAAACTCCCAATAAATATTCACAGAAAAAAAATGTAGCATTTACCCAGCTCTATAAATCTGACAGAAGCAGGAGGGAACCAAGGATAAATTCATGATGACTGAATAAAAAGAGATTTTTTTAAGATGGGGAAAGAGGGAAAAATAAAAGTTAAATGAGGGGAAAGTAGACAGTGAAGATGATTATAGGTACAGGACAGCTAGACCCCACTGTGTCCGAGGCCCAGCTTCCACTCCTCCCCACTCCTCCAAGGCCCCGTCCTTGCTCTGCCTCTTCACAGCCCGCCTGCCTGCTGCTCTCTGCCCTCCCCCTCAAGGCACTCCCCCACCGGCAAAACACCTAATCAGAGATCCACTTATCAGCTCTTTCTGGGGGAGGGAAACAGCTGTGGCTGATGGGTGCTAAGCACCCACTGTTTTTTTTCTGTGGGTGCGCCAGCCCCAGAGCACCCACAGAGTCATCATGCATTGTTTGTAGCATATCATCTTGGCCTGTGATTAGGGTTTGCCAACACTATATTTCAAAAATAAGGGACTTTTCTTAGCACCTCCACCCCATCCATTCTCACATTATTATCAATATTAATAAAAAGCAGTATACACCTACATTCGCCAGGGATATTTTGCAGCACTGACTGTGGTCTCGGCTGCAAGGACCAGGCTCCCTGCCTAACTTGCTCCCCTATTGCTGCAGCAGCTACCAACCAGCAGTTATGCTACTCTGCTGGAGACATTGGCAGAGACACTGCGAGCAGGGAGGCTACACCTGATCCCCTGCCAGACAGAGCCCCTTCCTGACCCCGGCCTCTCAGTGCAGCCCCAAGGCACACAGTCCGTCCACTTGTCTTGCCAGACAGAGCCTGAACAGGGAAAGGAGACAGGGCCGCAATCAAGGGTTAGAATCAGCAGGAGTCTCTGTCCAGCAGGGGGCCAGTACTGATGGGTGCATCTTTCCACTCCCCTCCTGACCCTGGTCCCTTAGCATAGCCCCATCTGCTTTCTCTGTACATCACTGAAGGGCCAAGATTGGGAGAAGAATGGAAAGATGTCCCCTTCAGTACTGCCCCCTGCTGTTGAAATAGAGGATAAAAGGCATCCTATACTGATTTAGTAAGAGGCAGGCAATTTTGTAATACGGGAGTGTTAGCAACCTTACCTATGACCCAGTTAGCCCAACCCTTTTTCCAGGTAAGAAAGTACATCTTATATTCCTCAGATCTACCAGCCTGATTCTTTTAAAACACAGCTAATAAAAGAGGAAGTTGACATCTCATACAATTGTATTCAGGATACAGTGACTGATAGAACCAGAGGAGGCCAAACATTCAGCATACACTGTTGAAAAAAAGAGTGAATTGATCTCCTTATAGCACCTTTGAAAATTTCTTCTGTAGAAACTATAGAAAGCTTGCCCTTCAGGCAGATTTTTACAGGCTCACAGCTTTACTTTGATTGCTGTTGTTGCTGAAATAAATAGCTTTAGTATTTAGGGATTATCTGTTATCCAACCCTTTGGGAGAACCCATACTGACACGAAACATTTTATCTGCTTAGTCTCTTAAATTCCACAAAACTAACAAAGGTGTTGCAAATTCAGTAGTAAAATTTCTTTCTTAGGTTTCTTCAACCCTTTGTGAGCCAGCCAATCTGTGAATGGTATTTAAAAATGACACAAATGACCCTTAATTTACTGACAGGAGGCACAATTTGATGAGACTTTCTGGAATTCACACAATCTTTGTGATTAGTGTAGGATCAGCCTTACATTGTCTGTTTGTTCTTGTCATACTTTTAGTTTCAGCAGGAAGGAGAAAGTCATAAAGAGGCAGATCGTGGCAAGTATGGGAGAAAATCTGATAGTCAAAATTCTGTGCTGCAGCATCAATTGACTTTGTTACCCTTTTTCTGTCAAAATCTATGTGGATTAATTTTAGGTATAAACTGAAGATCTTAATCTCTCATTTTGATTAACAATATTCTCTTGTAATTCAATCAACCATTCTTCAACAACCTGGAAGTCTCTTTTCCAGAAAGGTTATGTATCTTTATAGTCAAGTGACATTCGGTTTTCTGAACTCAAATAGCATTAAAAACAAACAAACTATGGAGTGACTAATTGTTCTCACCAAAGAATTGTGATATAATTGAGAATCAGGAATAATATCTTGAAATAAGACACATCTGAGGGTATTTTATTAAAAGCATATTTTTCACATAGCTCCCATTGGAAACCTGAATTTCCAGGGATGTCAGCTGGAGTTGTAGCATGATAAAAAGGCTTTAGGAAATGCATTGACTAGGAAGGCAGCCTAAATGATAAAATACATGAGGTCAGCTGACCAAACAGATACAATAATTATCTGCAAGACAGTGGCTGTGGTCCCACTGAGAAGGTCTAAGAAAACCAGGAGCTAAATCATTGAGGTCCAGTGTGATGTTTGAGTCAACATTCCCTTGGGCTATCTAAATTGGGAACAGGTTGCTCCTCAGTGTTAGCTTTGGATTTGCCAACTGCTCCATTAAATGTCTGAGCCCAGTTTTACTGACATTCTGGGCATACTGCAACTACATATATTTCCTCAAGCTTTTTCTGAACAGAATGATGGAGCAGATGGCGTGTGGTTTTGTTTTGTTTTACACACACGCATACACACTCTGTTGATGTCAGTGTTTGACACAATGTTAATTTATGGCCTGATTTTCAACAATGAAAACCCATAATTCCAATTTACTTCAAAGACAACTGGTGTACTGAAGAACTCTGAAAAAATCATACTATTAGATAATATTTTTTAAAGCCCAACATAAATAAAGTAGATAATATATATAAATTGAGACATAAATAACAATGGAATAATCCGCCACAAGTACTGTCTAGCAACGTTGGCCTCTAGTTCAAGTAGATACATAACTCTGGTGCTTATATCATTTATCTGGTGCTTATGTCATTTATCCAGTCATGCCCTCACTGCACAACATCATAACTTACATAACCTGAAAAGCATCTAACATATATTTTAACCCTCATAATATTTGCTTCTGCATCTTCTGCAAAAAGTCTGTATTCATGAAGGGAAGGTGACCTCTTGACATACTAACTGACAGCTATGTTAACTCAGTTGGAAACAACGATTTGCAAACAGTGAACAAGGCAGCAAACAGGAGAGTTTTGGAGGTAATTTAGAAAGGAAGTCTGAGAAGCTTTGTTTCTAGGTATAGTTCAGTTTTGAATACAGTGATAGCCAGTGATGGATCAGTAGTTGTGACCTACAATGGATGTGCTGTGTTTTCTTTCCTATCTGAAGCTAGAAGGGACTTTCTGTATAAGAAGTAGTACAAGTCAGTGGCTGTAGTGGCAGAAAAGATTCTTAGATCTGAAGCTGAAGAGTTCTTCGATAACCAGATTTGGGAAGCATCACTATTTCAGATTCAAACAAGAAAGGAACTGTCCACGAAGGAATCAGATAGAAGGCTTGGTAGGTTGTAACTACCAGAGGCAAGATGATGAGGTGGCATTGGTTTTGTGAACACTGAACCACCTAAATGGTCTACATCTCAGTAGGAGATGACCCAATCTGCTACGGGACAGGGTCACTAGACTAGTCATGAGAGCATTTAACTAATAAGAAATGGGGAGGGTGAAAAGAAGGAACAAATGAGCATTCATTTAACTGAAAATCAAGATGTTGATTACAAAAGGACTCAACGCACTGCATCACATAAAAAGAAGAAATTCTTAGATCGCTTGTATACCAATTCTAGGAGCCTGGATAATAAATAAAAGGAAGTGGAATCACACATTTATGAGCATAAATTCAACCTACTTGGTATTAGTGAACATATTGTGAGGATTCAATGATTGGAATGTTAAAATCAATTTAAAGAAAGGGTGAATGGGCAAAAAGGGAAGGGGAGTGGCACTCTATGTAAAAAATGACATTAGCTGTTTGAGTAATGGAAAACTGAGAAGAAAATGACCTTGAATGCTTATGGATCAATGTCCCAATAAAATGCAAGATAGAGTACTCATTGGTATCTGCTACAGACCACCAAACCACACTAGGGAACAGGAGGACTGGTTCCTTAAGAACCTGTCCATAGTGTGTAGGGAGAAAAAGCTGAGTTAGCACAAGGGACTTCAATCTGAGTGACATATGCTTGAGGTGCAATCTTGCCCACACTAAAGCATCCTCAGAATTTCTAAATATGATAGATGACTTTTTTTTAATCACTTTTGGAATGTGCAAATAGAAGGAAGGCCAAACCAGTTTAGCTAGCTAGCTAACATTACTCCTGGGGGAATCCTGCACCACTGTGTGCATGCAGAATTCATGTCCCCTGCAGATGTCTTTGCTTCACTGCAGAAAAATGACTTTCTGAGGGGGAAGCAAAGGGAAGCTGCAAGAGTGGTCATGTACCCCTTCCCAGCAGCATGGGCACATTGTTTCAGGAACCTGGAGCAGCCGGTGAAAAGGTAAATCACTGTGGGGGGTGGGGCTATGGACTCCCTGGCCATGAGTCCTACCCTGCGCCACGCTCAGCTGCTATTCCTGGCTGGGCTGGGGGTGGGGCAAGATAAGGCTTCTTCTTCACCTGAGCAGCTGTGACCAGGGCTGGGTCAGACCTATCCCAGAAACCTCCCTCAACTGCACACTCCCCCCCACTACCTGCCCTATCACTCCTGAGCCATGGGGAGAGGGGTCACTGTACAGTAAGCTACTACCTCATCCACCCAATCCACATGCATCTGGACTAAACGCATACCAGACCCCCCCACAAGCCTCACACCCCCCACCCAACCGCTCCCCCACTGATGCCCGTGCACCTGCCACCCCACTGAGCCTCACCCTCTGCATCCAGAGCTCCCCATCAAGTCCGCCACCGCCTGCATCTGGATCCCCACCAGACTCTTTCCTCTTGCATCCAGACCCCCACCCCTGCGCCCAGACCACCCCAACTTAGGCCCCCACACTCAAACCCCCATCCTGATGAGCCCCCCCACACACACACCTGGATCCCCACTGAGCCTCAACCAGCTACACACAGACCCCCACCCCACCAAGCCCCACTCCCCCAGCACCCAGACTCTCCCACTAAGCACCCCACATTCAGACCCCCTGCCAAGCCCCAGACTCCCACACCCAGACCCCGCCTGGAGAGTTCCATCCCCCTGCAACTGGAACTTTCCAATGAGCCCTGGTGCAGCCAGATTTCCCCCACACCTGGACCTCCCACCAAGCCATTTGCACCCAGATTACCTCACACAAAACCCTCTCATCCGATACCTGAATCCCCCCCACACTAACGCCTTCCACACTTGGATCCTGCCAAGCTGAGCCTGCTTACCCCACACCTGGATCAGGGGCCAGGACTGGGTGTGCATGTGAGACTGTCCCTCTTGCTCAGTATCTTGATGCACCTGGCATGGAGGGGCAGGGCCCTGCAATGTTTCTGGGACAGGCCTGGCCCTTGAGCCGTGTCAGGATCAGGTGTGGCCTCACCACCGAGTCCATGTCCTGGAGAGGCTGCCAGGTGATCTCCCATCTTGGTGCAGCCACTGCCATGCTGCAGCCTCCACATGTATTTACTGACAAATAAAATATGCAGAATTTTAAATACTGTGCACAGAATTTTTTTTTATTTTTTGGCACAGAATTTCCTCAGGAGTAATGTATATATAATTTATAAATATCATAGATGACACTTTCCTAACTCAAGAAGTATTGCACCCAACAGAGGGGAATTCTATATTAAACCTTGTTTTGCCAGATAAGAGTATTGATCACAATTCTAATAATCAGTGATAGCATAGGTACAAGTGATTTTATATACACCCTCACCCGCCCACACCCTAAACTGTGGTGCTTTTCATATAAATAATGAAGACAAAAAGTCACTGATACAGAGAGATCTGGATTTTTTTATTAAGCAGGGTGCAAGTAAACAGTGTGTGTTCTAATACGGCCAAATGTAAAGTCAAACATCTAGGAACAGAGAATTTAGCCTGTACTTACAGGATGGGGGACACTATCCTGGGATGCAGTGACTGAAAAATACCTGAGGATCATGTATGAGCTCCAAAAGAACAATATATTCTACAGTGATAGATTTGTTTAGTTTAACAAAGAGAAATTTAAGAAATGCATAAATACCTACATAGGGAACAAAATATTTGATCATGAGTTCTTCAATCTAGCAGACAACGGTATAACAAGTTCCAATGGCTGGAAGTTGAAACTAGACAAATTCAGACTAGAAATAAGGCAAGCATTTTTAACAGTGAGGGTACTAAACCATAGGAACAACTTACCAAGAACTGGAGATTTGTCAATCAAAACTGCAGTTGCTTCCTTCCCCCACCCCCACCCCCACTCCCACCTCCCCTCCCCACAAAAGATGCTCTGTTTCAAACAGGAATTAATTTAGGGAAGTCCTATGGCCTATGTTATAGGGAAGATCAGACTACATAGTTATAATGGTCTCTTCTGGCCTTATAATCTATTAACATGATAGTTTGTGTGATCATGAAAATATAAAGTAACAAAAAACCACAAAGGATAGACCACCTGCACGAAGAATGCAAAATGTTGGCTGTCCTAGGGATATTTATGGGTAGGAGTTGATTGAGTTATTTACAGAAAAAAAAGAACCCTTAATTTTCAGCACTTAATAATAAAGCACAACAATTAACAATGAAAAAACCTGCTGCATCAGTGTTTTTTTTAATAAGGTCATGTTCTTGTGAAGCATTTCCTCCCCCTTTATTTCAAATTAATCATTTACTACTGCACTGCTATCATTAGAAGCAGTTTTGCAGAGAAGTTCAAAATCACAATAGTGCAATGTTCAGAAAATGGCTAAGTTGTCCATCTCTAATTTATTTTGGGAGATTCAAATGCTTCTCTGGAGCATAAGGAAAACAATTATTCCATATTTCGGAGATAAGTGGTGAGGAGGTGGCTAACACATCTTTTGTCTCTCTGCTTCTCCTTAGTATTGAAGGACTTCATTCTCTTTTGAGGGAATCTGCATTAAACTTCCACACAATATTCCTCTTAAGAACAACATTTATTACAAACAGGGGGAGAATCAGTTAAAAAATAAAAGATATGTACCTAGCATACCTCCTCTGAATACTTAGTCAAAGCCCAGAGAGGTCTCCCTTAGCTTTCAGAACAGAATGGAAATTCCCCATCTCTAGAATGCAAGCATCTTCCCTGACCTCCTGTGGTCAGGGTAATAACTAGGCACTGCTGTTCAGAGATGGATGTCTCCCTCTCTCACCCAACTTGCTTATCAAGTCCCAGTTGTTTGGGTTCATTGTCATATTAGGGTGAGGTTTTATTAACATTTTCTCCAAAGGGGTGTTTGCTCCTCAATACCATCTGAAAGAAATTCACAAAACTTTGTTATCTATACAAGGGCTATTGATCCCTCATTCTCTGGGTAGTTCCCCAAATTCTTGTCTCCAAGTCTAGCATTTCAAAAGCCCCTTTGAACTCCATTTCTTTAGCCATATCTCACTAACCATCCTGTGAATTGCATGGCCATTGTTATTTGCTCTAAGAGTTGGATCATGTCCTCTTGCTGAGTACACATGGATTCTATCACTGCTGACTAGAGAGGCTGTATGAATTTTTCCTCATATCAATTTTCCCTTACCATAAAATATAAGTTATTGTCAGACCCACTCACCCTCCATCCCATCCACAGTCTCAACATTTTCTGGAATATTTTACTTCAGTTCCTTGATGAGTGGGAAAGAAAAAGTCTAAACCTCTGAACAAATTTATGCCAGAAATATATATCTATACAATTGGATGATATGAAGGCAAGTCATTAAGGATTTTACCTCCCAACTCCGAAGAGAAAGTGGACAGGCAAGTAGGACTTTGGCCAAATGATATATACAGGGAATGTGACTTAATGGGTTACTAACTTTGCATTCTCTACAGATGCCATATTGACTAGATTCCTGCTATTCATGACTAACAGCTCAAGGGAAATCTCTAGAATACAATGAATTCTTCAACTCATAAAAGATCAAGAAATCTTCTAAAGTGGTTTTGTACAACACTGAGAATTACAGAGACATCGCAAAACATGAGGCAAGGAAGTTGGGGAAAATATTGGGAAAAAAAAAAAGAATAACTGGCAGCATGACCAAATCGTCTTGGAGATGAGTGCAACAGTATATGGCTTGTATCACAAGCAGGAAAATGGTAATGGTAGACAGTCCTTTGCATAGTGCCAAGTTGAGGAGCTGGTCCAAAGACTTGCTTGTACGTATTAACATTAGTGGCAAACAGCCAGCATAATAAAGACTCTGTATGGATATTCTCAATGTGTAAACTGGTTCAGGAGCGGGAAATTCTCACACTAGAGGAAACAGATCAACAACTGGAACATTGGTTACAGGGTTAGAAAACAAAGTGTGCACTGTTAATTGAATCTAGAAAAAGAAAGGCTAGTCCCTTTCCTCAAAGAAATTCTAAACAAACTTTTCAGCAAAAAGAAAACACTGGATCTGATTCTGTCCATATTAAAAGCAAAGTGAATGCCTGACATTGTTAAACATACATACGTCCCATTAATGAGTGGGTTCCTGTATGAACTAGTAGTTTTTTTCTCCTAAAGTCTACCTACATACATTATTTCTTTTACCGAACAGCTGTGAAATTCTCAGTTGAAATGGAGATAAATATGCCAAGTGAGGAGGGTGTTCTGCCACCCCAATTACCACAAAAAAGACAGTTTTAATTTACTGAATTCTTCATCACTTCTGATGTTAATTCAAGTTCATTTACATCCACATCAAATAACCTAAATTCACTACCAAAACACAGACTTGTCCAGACACATTAACATTATGCTTATTACTCCTCTTATTGAACATCATGGAAACTCATTAAACAGTACATGTAATCATGAATTTTAAATGTGAAACATTAAGCCTTGAATATTTGAAATGTCAGGATACAAAATGCATTACTAAGTACTTGATTTGATTTGATTTAAAAACCCATATACAATCATTTATTTTCTCTCTTTTCAAAATATATAAATCTTCTACACTTCCGTCCCAGTTAATTTTTTTTAAATGAGGCTCTTTTCTTATTTTTTTTTTAAACTTTAAAATTGAGGTTGAGTCAACCCAGCTTTTTCAGTTCATTGACAATTATATAGACCCATAAGAGTATTTCACCTTAAGAGCACTAACACCTTGATGAATAAACAGAGGAACATTCAGAGGAAGGAAGGAGATGGTATCACCACTGTCTCTATCATTAATTACTTTGATTCCATTACTGGAATAATATATCCAAATCTGCTGTCCACACATTAAAAAGGATATTGAAAAACAGGCCAGGGTAATACTTATGCTATGCCGGCTGGATTTGACCTAGTCTTTGCTTGGCATGGGTGTTGCCTCGCTAATTTGTCCTTATGCAAACCTACTCATGATGCTTATAGATGATGATGTTTTGACACAAAATGTATCCAAGTTTGAGGATATTATATAAATAAGACAATGTCATCAGTACACTGGATATACAGAAGGCGATGAAGCACAAACAGGAAATTCTCTACATCAAGTAAGGGTAGATGGCTGGGTCAGCATGCATGATTAGCATATAATCAATAGAAACAAATTAATTAGAAAAGAAATATAACATAAAAATGGCATGGACAGCAAAAGTTATGGAAACTGAAGGTTGTGCATGAGTATTGTACGAGTTATATAAAACACAATGCTTAATGTTGACTGGTGGAAAGGCATGGTTATATAATTTGGATAGGTATAACTATGCTAGAATGTAAGAGAGGAGTTGGAGGATCATAGGAAAAATCCACCATGACCTGTATATGCCCCAGGAGAAGGTAACTGATCACTATCTTTTTCTGTATATCTGTCACTATTCATTGTCTTTATAGTAATGGTAACCACAAGGATGCTTATGGTTCAAATACAGGTTTGAATTAATTAATTTGAGTATCTTGGCCTAAGTGTGTTAAACTTCACCCAACAATAGGCAGGGAACCAATCAAAAAGGAAGGGTGTAGGGGAGGTTGGGGGAGACAACGGATAAAAGGGTGAATAAAGAAGGAATCTCAGCAAGAACAGAACAGTATAAAATTGGAATTTTAAAAATCAGAATGAATATAAATATGGCAGATAATAGAAACAGAATGCTTGTTTTGAGTAGGGAGGGAAAACAATCATAGAAAGCAATCATGTAGAAAACAGTGCATTTCAATGGCAATTATCAGACTATTTTAAATATGCAACCAATTAATATTAAACTTTGTATGAGTCAAATTTCAGTCAACATTATCATCTGCTCTCCTTCAAAAATAAGACAGGCACTTCTCCAATCATATTACATACACCTCCAGTTTGAAAATGTAATTGAACATGGGAATAGGAATTATCTCTGAAAAATAATGATGCTAGGGAAAAACATGAATGTATGTAACAAAGGTAGGTGAACTTGGCTGAGAGAATGAAGAATGGAAACTCTAACTTCTCTGCCCACTTTCAAATCAGATCTTTCCAGTAAGCCAAATAACTACCCAGTCTATGGTTGGACTCACAACTGAGTCTATAAAGGAGTGTTGTAGTTATTTTTAGATACAACTAGTTGGTGCTATATTCTTGTAACAGTTCTGTTCCTTTAAGACTTGTTCTTCTAACTGATCACAAATCTTTTAAGTTCTAATGCAAAGTGACCTTTTGGATATCTGTGAGAAATAAGATGTATAAAGACTTCTTCCTATGCCAATTTTTGGCAAGTACTTTCTTGAAGCTAGAATGTTAACATACAACAGAGAATTGCTGATTAAAAAGTAAGTGAATATAATTCCCACAGAACTTGAAAGGCAAATATTTCCTAATTTAAATATTATACTTGACATATTTATGTTTGAAAGGAAGACATTTTGCTAATGCTCTGAAACCATTTTTATTTAAAGTAATGAAACAAAAAGTAATATCGTATATCTTGCTGTAGATCTTCTGCCTCATGCTTTACCAACAAAACTGACTGTGAAATAAACGAGAAGGTGGGTGAGGTAATATCTTTTATTGGACCAACCTCTGTTGATGAGCAAGACAAACTTTCAGGCTTACACAGTGCTCTTATTAAGAGGATGAAGAATTGGTCTGTGTAAGCTCAAAAGCTTGTCTCTCACCAACAGAAGTTGGTCCAATGAAAGATATTACCTCACCCACCTTGTCTCTTTAATATCCTGGGACCCCCGACACTGCTCCAACAACACTGCATGTGAAGTTAAAGACTCAGAAAAATATTTAATCTTCCTTATCTGAATCATAACTGTTAGGTGTTGATGCATATAAATGTTGTTTCCTCTTTGTCAACTGGTATATTCAGTTTGTAAGTAGCCTTTCAAAACTCACTACCTGATTGGTGAGTAGTTAAATACTCACATTTGAGAGAAATTGATGCATACAACCATTATGTTTAGAAAGGATTAATGGGCATAATTAAATATGTTTTATATATTCCATTTTTATTTGAACATCAGTCACACTCGCTCAGCCAAGACAGTCCTGAGAAAACTCCAATGGGGCAGGAATTGATTGCCTCCTTTGCTGCCCACTTCACATGACTCATCTCTGAAATCAAGTGAAACAATGTGGCCCAGCTGTATCAGTTTAAATGGGGATTATGCAAGGAAGTTAAAGATGAATTACATTGCATGGAAACCCCAACACACTTGGATGCCTTTGTTGACCTTGCTATAGCCATCGACAGACCGTGCAAGTAATGCAAAGAAAGGAAGAGGTCAGTGCCCCCCTACCAATACTTCTTGGTAATGGTACCTGTCTCTGCCCAGGAGCCCATACAGTTTGATGCAGCCTGTCCCCATGTGATTTCCAAGGAAAGAGAATGTCATTGCCTCCACAGTTTCAGTGGTGGGGAACCTGGCCATGCACTTTCCAGATGCTCAGCATGGGCCCCAGTCCAGCAAAATTTGGGAAATGACCAGGCCCAGGCCTGATAAATGGGACCCATCTGCCATTTATCCCTTTATTGAGGCCCTCATTACACCTCCAAGTTCAGATCCACTTCCACATCCCAGGCGAGTCTCAATGGGTTCCCTCACAATTGGCACTCAGTGACTCTGGGCCAGTGACAACTTCATGGATGCCAATGCCACATGAGGCTTGAGTATCCCAGTGCAGCCAAAGGTGACTCCTAACATCGTAGAGCAGTGGTGGGTCAGGGTAATCCACTGGCAGGCTGCGAGACAGTTTGTTTACATCGACCGTCTGGAGGCACGGCCCCCTGCAGCTCCCAGCGGCCACGGTTTGCTGTTCCAAGAAATGCCCAGACCCTAGCCATAGGTCAGGTAAGACCGGCATCAGAATCAACCCATTCTTTTCCTGCCAAGTACCACCAATACGTGGCATCTTTGAAAAAAAACCCATGGTTGTCTTACCACCACTCCAGGACCATAACTGTCCAAATGAGCTGCAGCCTGGGGTGAAGATATCCTTTGGCCACATTTATGCAATGTCAGAACCAGAACTGTCCACCCTGCATTCCTAGCTTCCGGAGAATCTGGGCAAGGTGTTTATCCAGCCATCAAACTCCTGTGCTGGGGCCCTTGTTTTTTTTTGTCAAAAAGGAAGGTGAGTCTGTGTGCCTACATGTGGATTAAAGGTGATTACTCAATCAAGTAGTCATCAAAAACCAGTACCTACTCCCTTCCACTTATCTTGGGAGTAGCTACCCTGTTTCCCCGAAAATAAGACAGTGTCTTATATTAATTTTTGCTCCCAAAGATGCGCTAGGTCTTATTTTCAGGGGATGTCTTATTTTTCAGAAATGAAAAATGCCTTATTATCGGGGAGGTCTTATTATCGGGGGGATGCCTTATATTACAACGAGAGGCAAAACTGTAAGTAGGCCTTATTTTCGGAGGATGTCTTATTTTCGGGGAAACAGGGTAGTAGCTGAGCACACAGTGTGTGTGTTCAGCCCACATACTCACTACGCTCATCCTGCAAAGAGCCTACCGGCTGATAAGGATCAGAGCAGGGGATGAAAAGATTATGGCTTTTTGAACCCAGTATAGCCATTATGAAGACTTGGTAAAGTACTTCAGTCTCTAAATGGTCCCGCCACTTTCCAACATTTTATGAACGAGGTATCCCATGACTCCTTAGACCACATGTTGAGTGTTTACCTCAATGGTATACTTGACTTCTCTGAGAGTCCTGAACATCCAGCACATCCGATCAGCTCCGCCAACATGCTCTATATGCAAAATTTGAAAATTGCAGCTTCAATCAACATTCCATAGAGTTCCTGGGCTACATCTTATCACCTGGGGGCCCCAAGTGGACCCCAGCAAAATGGATGCTGTTCAGACCTGGGAGCACCTTGAAACATCAAGGAACTGCAACACTTCCTGGGGTTTGCTAACTTTTATAAATGCTTCATTCCTGGATTTTCAGGCCAGGTAAACCCATTGATAGTGCTTCTATGGAAGAACAACTCCTTCACCTAGTCTCCAGTGGCGCAACAGGTGTCTGACCAGCTCAAGATGGCCTTCATCAGTGCATCACTCCTGGCACACCCTGACGTGACACAGTCCTTTGTTGTTGAGACCAATGCCTCTAGAGCAGCCATTTAGGCCATACTATCCTAAAGATATGGCCCCAAATAGCATCTCCTCCCTTGTGATTACTACTTATGGAAGCATATTCCAACAGAACAGGATTATGAAATACTAGATATAGAACTTCTAGAGACCAAGGTCACTTTCAAAGAGTGGCACCACTACCTGGAAGGGGCCCACCACCCAACAGGTATATACGATCATAAAAAAGTCTAGAATATTTTCACAAGGCTACGGAGTTAAACCAAAGACCGATCCGCTGGGCCCTATTCTTCACACATTTTAACCTCATGATCACCTACCTTCCTGCAACCTAGAAGAAGGCCATTTACACCCTGTTCTGAAAAGGGGAGTACCTCACCAGCCAAGCCACCACTTGCACAAAGCCATTCTACATCAGAAAGCCCTGCAATTTCCTTAACACTGCAATTTCCCAAGACCTCTTCCAATGAACTTGAGGTAGGAAGCAAGGTGCAACATCAGATACAAGATAGATTGCTCTATCACACCAGGACAGCCCCAACTGGAAGTACTGAGAGTCAGCCCAACTAGCAGGGCTCCCAACTAGCAGGGCTCTTCAGCTGCCGTAAGCCTCTTCACCTGATTGCACCTCTGGTATCCCTGGATGTGAGCAACAGTACACTTCTGTGTGGATTCTTGCAAGAAGTGTGCTTGGAACAAGAATCCACGCACAAGACCCCTTGGCACTCTAATACCTGCAGATACCTCAGCTAGACCTGGGGCAGCCATCACTCTAAATTTTACAGTGGAGCTCTCCGTGTCTGACAGATATACCGTTATCCTCACCAGTTAATAAATATCCAAATTTACCCCCACTGCCCACTATGGAAGAGATGACTCAAATCCTGGTCACACATATTGTCTGTCTCCATGGATTCCTCAAATGGGTCACATCTGACCAACGTCCACAATTTGTGTTATAGTTATGGCGCAAAACACCACAGCTGCTTGGGGTCCAAATCTACGTGTCCTCCAGCTATTACTCACAAATTGATGGCCAGAGTGAGAGAGTGTATCAAGTCTTAGAACAGTATATATGGTGCTTTACAAATCCTCACCAGAATAACTGGTTGAATCTCCTGCTCCAACCAGAATTTTCCCACACCACCACCTACCATGTCTCCACTAGGCAGAGTCCATTCTCCGCAAACTTTGGGTTCCATCACTGTCTCCACCCAGCCATAATGCTGTCTTCATAAACCCTGAAGCCACCAACTGGGTACAGCAGATCCACAAAGTAGAGGAGGAGCTTGAGACGCACCTTGAAAATGCCTAGAGGGACTACAGGCAATACACTGACCATCAGCCCCAGGAATGACCAATGTTTGCAGCTGGACAAAAGGTCTAGCTCTCAGCACAACATATCCTGGCCTTGTTGCAAATTAGACTGCCAATGCCTCTGACTGCATATGATCAGCCAAATGATTGACCCACTGACAATCTGGGTCCAGCTGCCCAGATCCACAGGGCATACCTGGTGTTCTATGTACCACTGCTGAAGCCAAACGTCAATAAACTTTTGCTCACCAACAACAATCACTGCCCCCTTCAGTACGGGTCCAGGGTCACGATGAATATAAGGTGTGACCGGGTCAGGCCAGAGGGCTACAGGAGAGTGCTGGAAGGCAGATATATTAGCCCCAGGATAAGCAGGTCCCTTTTCCCTTGGCAGGTCCCTCTACGTTGATTAGGACACTTGGGGCCAATCAAGGGCCTGCCAGAATCTGTTAAAAGCCTTCCCTCCAGTCAGATAGGTGCATGCAATAGGAGTTGTGGGAGGAAAGCATGCTACTGCAGAGCTGGGCGGTGTGGATGCTGACAAACACCAGGTACAGGTACACAGGTGAAGGGCAGGGGAAACCCTAGCACCCCACACAGGGTGAACAGCCCTTCTGGGCCCCAGAGGTCTGAGAGAAGAGACCTCACTGGAGGGGAGAGACTGAGCTGGGTGCCTGGTTTGTTGCCACCATGCCTGGAATGGCTACCAGAGACTAAGAGGATCCTCCCCTTCCCCCGTCAGGGAGGCTGGGCGGAACCTTGTTCGGGCAAGCTATGGACAGCAAGCCCAGGTACATGGGGAGATTCTGAGGTAGAGAAGACTACCCCAGCCCACCGCTAAGTGGAAGCACGAACCCACTGAGGCAGAGAAGGAACTCGGTCACAAAGGTTAATGAGATTTTGGATTTTAAAATCAAATGTGATTCCCTCTGGTACTCATTGATTGGGAAAAATATGGCTCCGAGGAGCACTCCTAGGAACAAATGTCCCAGGACTGTGTGTATGAGCTCAGAGCAGCTTTCCATACAGCTCCCCCCACCCCAATAAACCTGGCCTGGTGGGGGGTGGAGGGTGCCCCTGGAAGAGGGATGATATAAGGATTGGCATGACTCAAACCTGGGTTGGCAGAGCCACCAGTCAATGGTCACTCTGTAGCAGCTCTAACCTGGTTGGTCCCTGTGACCTGCAAGCTGCAGTGGACATACACTACAGGAATTCCTGCCTGAAAGACTCACTTGGCAGTTGCTTTTTAGGCTCCCATTTGGACCCTTGATGCCATATAAGCCCACAGGGCATACTAGAAAGCATCCAGGCCACAATACAGATCCCCAGTGAGCCGCCACAAATAACTCTATTTTGCTCCCAAACTCCCAGCATCAAATATGGCTCTGACTTTGATTCTGACTCTTGCTCTGGACCCAGAACCCCGACACTAGTCCTGATCTCTGGTACAGACCTGGGCCCAAAAATCTGCTTGAGCCCCAATCTCTGCCTCAGGACCCTGACAAAGGGTTCTATGTGTATATATAAAAAAACTTTATTAAGTTTTCAATTATGTTATAGCTTAATACAATTCATTTTTGACACAGACATATCATACATAAAATATTAAGCCATTGTTTTAAAATTTCATTAACTTGGTAGACCTGAGTATTTATTGGGCACACAGACTTAAATCTAGATCTCCACTTGATAACAATTTTACCGTGAGATACATAAAAATACCAACCAGATTCTTCTTTCCCATTCTTTTAAGTTTTTCAACAATAGGGGCATGCATTTCTTTTAGTAGATCATTTTAAGTTTAACTCATAGCAGAAGAAAATAAATGTTTCTATCCTGACTTCTTGAGGGAAATTATTTCATTGTCTGAGTGGAATAAGATACAGCTACTTTTAATGTAACTTACTTTTAACTGACCTCATAATTTGTGTTTGTTTCTCAGGCAAGGTACTCTAAGAATGCAAATTTGGTTTCAAGTGCATGAGACAGTGATAATCAATATGTCATATCACACTGATCCTTCCCACTTGTTTTCCCACAACCTGTGCCTTCTTTTCCTAATTCAGATCATCTTTTTGACTCTCTCTTCAGTAATGATAATGATCAGTATCACAAGAAGATCCAGCAACTCTCAGTCTACAGGTACAGTATATCAAAGATGCTTACATTTAACCTTGCTCTCCAAATAGTCTACGTCAGTGGTTCTCAACTTATTTACCATTGTGGCTGCATATGCGGCTCTCTGTGTGTTATGTGGGCCCCATTCACACAATGTATACATACTACCTGTGAGCTCATTCGGCCACAAGCGGCCCGCAGGTTGAGAATCACTGCACTAGGTATTATCCATAAACAACAGAATTGTATTGAACAAGCGTAGCGTTCTCAAGATATGAATATCTCCAATCATCAATTTTAGAATTTATCCAAATCAACCGTTCATGTTAAGTCACTGCTCATTTTTACTACACAGTACTCCCAATGCTGTTACTTTCCACACTTGGCTTAAGGTCTGAACATGTTTTGAATCTTTTGGTTTGTTATGGCATCAAACATTATCTGTGTTTCCTCAAATAAAGTGTCAGCAACCAGAGAGTTAGGATCTAAATCACATCTGAAAATGATATTAAGTCCTAAGATAGCCCATGGAGCTCTAGGAAACACATGGTCACAAGCAAGTTCTAACTGGAACTAAAACAAACAAAAAAACTCTTAGCAAATTAAAACATTAAATGCATTCAAACATGAAAAAGTGTACGTGTTCAAGTGAATGCTTTGTTAACATTCAAACAACACTAGCTGGCAAGATGTTCTCCTTGCGAAAGTTTAATACAGTAATATATAAATATTGGGGGGTTTGTCTAGAACACAGTGGTCTACGGAACCTGCCAATTCAAATTGGATTATATTTCTATCACAGTTTACAAAGGTAACACAAATAATAGTGCTGTTGATACAATTATGTGTGTAATTTCATGCCCCTGTTCTCCCATCCTCCCCCTCCATCCCACACATCTCTCTCACAAACAGGCTACATTAAATTGTTAGGGTTTAATATTGTTGTCTGGATTAGTGTAGGAAAATGTGCTACTTTCTCTAACATATAGATGTTAGGAAAGAAATAAGAAAGGCATGCCCTTATAGACAAATTAAATTCCTTTTATTTTTCTGTTATTAACTTTGCATGGCTCTCTTTGAACTGACAGGCAATACATACCACTGCCACTTTCCCCTGACAATAAGTCAAGTGTGCTTGGTACCTTTAAGATGGGTACATCTTTGACTGCCCTCAAAGTCTCTGTTTCAAGGCTCTCAGGTTACTGTTCAACATTCTAAGGCTAACCAGCTAGTAAGTCCACTGCAAGAATCACTAAATTTACAGAGACCTGATTTTAAATTTTCATTTGAATCAGAGTCATCATACTGTGCATGTTTCCACAGAAAAATCTAACCTGAATTTCAAAATTTACTTCCTTTCCCGCATACTACCCAAAAAGAAATGTTTATATATTTTCCATCAGAAGAGTCATTTCCTGCATACATAATAATTGAGTCAGAAAACTGCGATCTTGCAATAACCCTTTATAATCTTGCAAAATGTTTACAATGTATGTGGGTGTGTAAGCTGATGGAAGGTTGTTTCATAAGAACAGTCTGAGTTGTAAAAGTTACAACTCAGACTGTTCTTATGAAACATCCTTCCACCCCTCTCCCTCAAAATGTAATTTTTAAAATATTCACTAATTCAAAAAATACCATTTCCTCATAAGTCTCCATCCTGTCAATTCTGCTTGCACTTATAAGTATGTTTTCATAGCAACACATGGGAGGTAAGCGCATAAACCCATTAATAAATAACAGGATTTGTGCAACTATCTTCTGTATGTCCCTTTGGGCATCTACCCCTTAAAATATTCTAAATCATTTCAGCATGGATTTAATGTGGTTCAAAATGTGAGAAGAGGTTTTACCTTTCTCCTGGGTCTTTTACTTTAAACCCAGATGTATTGCTAATCTAAATTTAAATAATTCCCATAACACACACACACACACAAGGAGTATAATCAGTTTATTATATCATTATTTGTCAGGGAAATGATCCATAAAGTGATGCACTTGATTTTTTAAAAAACTCAAACTGTAAAACCTATGCACAAATGTGTTTTACAGCAGTTTATCTTTTTTATATTTGTAAATCTACAACTGGAAGTGGATTAAGATTGGAATGCTTTAATTTGCAGATTTCATATTAAAAACATCATTCTTTTTCTGCAAGGGTGCTATTATGCATGGAAACTTGCAAAAAGAAAGTTGCCTACTTAACATCAGTTTTTTGTTGTTTGTTTGTTAACTACCAAAAGATATAAAGCTAAATTCTGTAGTCCTTAGTCATGCCCCTGAAATCAGAACATTGCACTGGGATTTGGCCCAATACTGTAACATAGGAAATGACCGGTTGGATTGGACCAGTGGTCCATCTACTCAAGAATCCTGTAACTGATTGATGCTTCAGAGCAAGCACCTTGCAGTACATAGTTATGAGATACCCTGACCACAGAGAAATCCCCAATAGCTAGAAACTGGCCCATGTTACAAAGCAGTGGTTTTATGACCCTTCCAAAATTGTTGATTTTATAATATTTATTATAACAACTCTGGCTAATTTTGTTAGTCACACATATGTCTAATTCTTTTTTGAATCCTGCTAAGTTCTTGGTCCCATTGATATCATGTGGCAATGAATTCCACAGATTAATTGCATGTAGTCTGAAAAAAAATCCTTTTATCAATTTTCTGTTTGCCACTTTTCTATTTCATTGAATTTTTGTATTTTGAGAAAGTTATTAGATTTTCCCAATCCATCTTCTGCATACCATTCATTTTTTGTATACTTTTGTCATTTCTCCTCTTACTTGTATCTTCTGTTAGGTAAATAGTTCCAATCTTTTCAGTCTCTCATCATATGAGAGGTTTTCCATTACCATAATCCTTCTCATTATTCTTCTCTGAATATCCTTTAGTTCTGCTATATCCTTTCTGAGCGAGTGTGACCAAAACCAAATACTGTATAGTATTTCAGGCTTGTATATGTCTGTTTTATTTATATATTGGTTTCTTCGTTGCAATTGTTAGAATGAACGTTAATGGCATTGGTCTTGTCACTTGACCACTGTACAATTAGGAAATGGATTGAGATCATACATTCATGTTATATATTTCACCCAACAGCCATTATATTTTTATAGACAATTCTGATCTGGATCAGATTCAAACCAGTGAAAGGCATCACCATCCCTTCTCATTAGGTTGAGAAGTCAAAGTAGAAAGTTTCCTCCCAGTGCCTTTGCGTACACCTTTTATGAACCTATTTCCTATTATGCATACATTGGAGCGCACTTTACCAATACAATCCAACAATAAGATGTTACAAGGACCCTGTGCAAAACCATGCAGAAGAAAAAAGGTTATGGCACCAGGATACAGAATAAACAGAACAGATACCCATTATAATGTTAAAATGCAGATACATTTTACAGACAAAATTTGTTTCAACAAAGTTAAATTATAAGATGCAATTTAAATGATTTCTCGTCTGCTTCAAATTTGCACAGAAGGAACTTCAAAAAGATAAGGAAGCATCATCATCATTCTGAAAATGAAACTGCCATCCAAAGTCACATTAATGTTGCTCATTCTCCTCTGAAGAAATAAGCACATAACTCACTTGCAGCAGCTGACTCTTTAGAGGGGAAACACCATAAAAATTTCGATATCCTCCAGGGCAAATGTCTGCCTGGGTAAGATAGTGAAGAATTATGGGATATGTGAACCTTAAGCAACCTCCCAATTGATTATACTTAAATTAGCTGCCAGCACTATGACAGTTTTAACCATCAAAATGCATTGATCCATTGGACTTGCAATGGACACAGGTCATTTTGAGCTTTGCAAAAATATGCAGGATAAGCCTCTTTACACAGCAAGTGTTTTAGAGCTAGCAAAAACATTAAATACATTTAACTAATAAAATGTAATAGTTATGACATAATGGACTTTCATCTAATACCTTTCTCAAGTACTATTAGGTATTGTTTCACCCATGATAAATATCTTCTTCACACAAGCATCTTCAAAGTAAAATTAGTGTTTCACCACTGCATCATATTACTGTAACCAAGAGGTAATTACTATCAAGAGATGAAGTCTCAGATAATATTTGCTAACCCTTATTCACACCTGTTCTTTATAGTAACGCCCTTGCCTACTGTTTCAGTGGAATGGGTTGTGGGTCAAGCTGGAACAGATGAAACTCAGTGCCCACAAGGGAAGGGGGAGGCAAGAGCACTTGCGTGGCTAGGCAGTAGCTTGACCCCTCCTCCTCTTTGGGTCCTCTGGCTCCAGTTGGCTGGGCTGGAAAGAGTGGGTGGGCTGATTGGCTCAGGCAATCCCCCAACCACGCTATTTAAAACACTTCCCAAGTCTTCTGGGGTCTCCTTCTACATTCTAAATCTGGACTCTATTGGCAGAAAGCCCATAGCCAAATCAGCTATCACATATGGGGTGAATCCAAGCAGGCTGAAAATGGATCAGATGACACAGAAAAGTAAATTAGAGCTCCCTGCATAAGCTGTGAGGAATCTATTCCTATGATTTAAGAGACAAAATGGCTAATCAGGATTAAGATAATCAAACCATCCTTAGATCATTCATAGATCATAAATTATTCCAGATATCTTAAGAGAAATGGGATGGTTTGATGGAGATGTGAAGAGGACTTAGATCCCTCTTCATCTTCCAAGGGCCAAATATACCTGTTCTCCAAAATGCACTGTTTATGGAAGTATGGAAAAGCGTATGTAGATGATGGGAGAGGATTGGGTGGAGTGGGTAGGGTGTGAGGGATTTGGTGGTTGGGCAATAATGGGGCTGGACTGGGCTGCCAAGAGTATTTTGCCATAGAACATCACAAATATCCACAAATGAGGGCGTAAATTTTTAAGGGAGAGCCTTGTCAAATCACATGATCATTGAAAGTGTCGGGTTTTAATGATTTTGTTTGAAGGAGAGGAGAGAGGGCACTTTGCATATGTTTATGAAGGCTATAGGAAGAGGAAGGGGCAGTTACAAAGATCAAAGTTGAGAAAAAGTAACTGAAGAGACTAGGTGTGACACTAGTCAAGAACATAGGGAATGGAAAGGAGTGTAGGAGAATAAAGCAGCTGATATGTAGGAGTGGAAGACATATAAAACCGTCTTCTTGTGAAGAGGAGAATCTTGGTCTTCATGGAGAAAAAATGGGAGTTTTCTGAAAGAACCAAGAATGGAGTAGATGTGGTCAGAGCAACAAAGTGGTGCTGGATGTCAAAAAGCACAAGAATGAAGATATTCTCCCTTTATAGAATTACCTGTTTATCTTTGTAAGGCCAAAAAATTTAAAATTTATATATAATAAAATGAAAGGAAATCAAAAGGACAGCTGTATAGTACACTAACTCTTCCTGCACAAACAGCTTCCTGACACTCACACATAGCCATATATTCAGCATCATATCAGCTTTCAAAAGGTTTCCCATTGGGACCTTAAGTTTTGAATTTCATAGAATCATAGAAAGGTAGGGCTACAAGGGACCTGAGAGATCATCTATTCCATCCTTCCATACGGAGGCCGGACCATGTATACCTACACCATTCCTGACAAGTGTTTGTCTAACCAGATCTTTGAAACCTGCATTGACAGGGATTGCACAACCTCCCTAAATAACCTATGCCTGTACTTACCTACACTTATATTTAGAAAGTTTTTCCTAATATCTAATTTTAATCTCCCGTGCTGCAGATTAAACACATTACTTCTTGTCCTACCTTCAGTGGACATGGAGAATAATTGATCACCGTCCTCTTGGAAACAGTCCTCAGCATATTTAAAGTCTGTTATTATGTCCCCTCTCAGTTTTCTTTTCTAAAGACTAATATGCCCAGTTTTTTTAACCTACCCTCCTAGGTCAGGTTTTTTAAACATTTTATCATTCTTGCTGGTCTCCTCTGGACTCTCTAAAATTTGTTCATATCTTTCTTAAAGCATGGCACGCAAAAGTGGACAAAATATTCCAGCTGGGGCATCATCAGAACTGAGCAGAGCAGACCAATAACCTCCCATGTCTTACATACAACATTCCTGTTAACACGTCCCAGAATATCAGTCTCTTTCACAACTGTACCACATTGTTGGCTCAGACAGTTTGTGACGCACTTTAACACCCAGATTTTTTTTTAGAAGTACTGCTGCTTAGCCAGGTCTTTCTCGTTTTGTATTTGTGCATTTGATTTTTCCTTCTTAAGTGTAGTACTTTGCACTTATCTTTATTGAATTTCATCTTATTTATTTACAAGTTATCCATTTTCTCAAGATCATTTTGAATTCTATTCCAGGTCTCCAAAATACTTGTAACCTCTCCCTACTTGGTGTCATCCACGAATTTATAAGTATAATCTTCACCCCGAATATCCAAGTCATGAATTAAAATGCTGAATAGTACCAGTCAAGCTAATCCCTAAGAACCCCAATACTCTATGCGACTAGATTCCCTGGTGTGCAGCTTGGGACTGTGGTGGGCCCACTGCACACCCCTGACTCTCTCCCTAGATTGCCCCTGCTTACCCCCGCTTGCCAGGAGCCGATCAGAAAAAAAGAAGCGACAAGCTACCACAAGCAACAAGCTACAAGCCAAACAAACTTGGTGGAATGATGATAATGACTGTGACATGGTAATGCCAGGGCACAACATATATAAGAATGACAGAATAGATCATGCTGCTGAAGGAGTGGCACTCTAGGTCACAAAAAGCATAGAGTCAAATAAAGTAAGAGAGAATGAGAATGACCATACTGGATCAGACCAAAGATCCATCTAGCCCAGTATCCTGTCTTCCGACAGTGGCCAGTGCTAGGTGCCCCAGAGGGAATGAACAGAACAGGTAATCATCAAGTGATCCATCCGCTGTTGCCCATTCCCAGCTTCTGGCAAACACAGGTTAGGGACACCATCCCTCCCCATCTTGGCTAATAGCCATTGATGGACCTATCCTCCATGAATTTATCTAGTTCTTTTTTGAACCCCGTTATACTCTTGGCCTTCACAGCATTCTCTAGCAAGGATTTCAACAGGTTGACTGTGTGTTGTGTGAAGAAATATTTCTGTTTGTTTGTTTTAAACCTGCTGCCTATTAATTTCATTTGGTGACCCCTAGTTCTTGTGTTATGAGGAGTAAATAACACTTCTTTATTTACTTTCTCCACACTAGTCATGATTTTATAGACCTCAATCATATCCTCCTTTAGTCATCAATTTTCCAAGCTGAAAAGTCCCAGTTTTATTAATCTCTCCTCACATGGAACCCGTTCTATAACCCTAATAATTTTTGTAGCCCCTTTCTGTACTTTTTCCAAAATATCTTTTTTGAGATGGGGCAACTATATCTGCACAAAGTATTCAAGATGTGGGCGTACCATGAATTTGTATAGAGGCAATATGAAATTTTCTGTCTTATCTATAACTTTCTTAATGATTCCCAACATTGTTGGCTTTTTTGACTGCTCTTGCACACTGAGTGGATTTTTACAGAAAACTATCCACAATGACTCCAAGATCTCTTTCTTGAGTAGTAAGAGCTAATTTAGACCCCATCATTTTATACGTATAGTTGGGATGTTTTCCCATGTGCATTACTTTACATTTAACAACACTGAATTTCATCTGCCATTTTGTTGCCCAGTCACCCAGTTTTGTGAGATCCCTTTGTAACTCTTCGCAGTCTGCTTTGGACTTAACTATCTTGAGTAGTTTTGTATCATCTGCAAAGTTTGCCACCACACTGAATGAATATGTTGAATAGAACTGGTCCCAGTACAGACTCCTGGGGAACACCACTATTTAACTCTCTCCATTCTGAAAACTGACCATTTATTCCTACCCTTTGTTTCCTATCTTTTAACTAGTTGTTGATCCATGAGAGGACCTTCCCTCTTATCCTATGATTGCTTACATTGCTTAAGAGCCTTTGGTGAGCCTTTGGTGAGGGGCCTTGTCAAAGGCTTTCTGAAAATCTAAGTACACTATATCCCAGGGGTCGGTAACCTTTGACACACCTGAGCTATTCCTTGTAGGTGACAAATCTTAGAAACTGACCCAGATTGAAGTGTCAATAGGGGAGGTATTGGAACAAACTGATAAATTGAAAAATAATAAGTCCAGGTGGTATTCACCCAGGAATTCTGAAGGAAATCAAATATGAAAATGCAGAATTACTGACTACTATCAGATGACTGCCAAATAGCTAATGTAACGCCAATTTTTAAAAAGACTCCAGAGGTGATCCTGGCAATTGCAAGCCGGTAAACCTAACTTCAGTACCAGGCAAACTGATTGAAATATTAGTAATGAAAGGAATTATTGGACACAAAAGATGAACACAATATATTGGGAAGAGTCAACACAGCTTTTGTAATGAGAAATCGTGTCTTAATAATACCTGTATATTAAAATTCTTTAAGGGTGTCAACAAGCATGTGGACAAGGGTGATCCAGTCCATACAATATACTTGGACTTTCAGAAAGCCTTCCATAAAAGGTCCCACACTAAAGTCTCTTAAGCAAAGTAAGCATTCATGGGTTAAGAGGGAAGGTCATCAAATGGATCAGTAACTGGTTAAAAAAAAAAGGACACACTATTCATAATGGAGAGAGGTAAAGAGAGGGGTCCCACAAGGATCTGTACTGGGAACTATGCTGCTCAATATATTCATAAATGATCTGGAAAAGGGGGTAAACAGTGAGGTGACAAAGTTTGCAAATGATGCAAAATTATTCAAGATAGTTAAGTCCAAAGCTGATTGAAAAATTGCAAAGGCTTTTCACAAAACTGGGTGACTGGGCAACAGAATGGCTCATGAAGTTCAATCTTGATGAATGCAAAGTAATGCACATTGGAAACAGGGCCGGCTCCAGGCACCAGCGAAGGAAACAGGTGCCTGGGGTGGCCAATAGAAAGGAGTGGCATGTCCTTCATTCCTTCTCTGACACTTCGGCGGCAGCTCAATCAATTTTTTTTTCTTTGCCACTTGGGGCAATAAAAAAGCTGGAGCCGGCCCTGATTGGAAAACATATCAACTACACATATAAAACGATGGGGTCTAAATTGGCTATCCTGTCACCGGTCATCCTGTCAAGAAAGAGATCCTGGAGTTATCATGGATAATTCTCAGAAAACATCTGTTCAATTTGCAGCGGAAGTAAAAAAAAAAAAAAACTAATAAAATGTAAGGAACCATTAGGAAAGGAAGAGATAATAAGACAGAAAATATTGTAATGCCATGTAGCAGGGTGGTCACCCGCTCCCTGGTCTGGAAAGGGTTACAGCCAGCCCGGAGAGAGGGCTGGGGCTGTGAGCTAAAAGGGAGGCTGATGGGAGAAGCAGCCGCACTTGGGCCATGCCCCAATCAGACCTCAGCTGGCCCTGATAAAAGGGCTATGAGCCAGAAGCTAGACACACTCTCCCTCCAGCTTCAGGGGGAGAAGGACCTAGCGGCCTGGGAGCTGAGGGTGCAGGCAACAGAACAGGGCTGGGGAAAGGCGAGAGGAGCTGGGGAGCTCCCGCCTGGCAACTCCCCAGGCTGCAGGCCCTGTGCGAGGGCAAACCAGGTACTGGGGTTGCAAAGGCTGCAGCCCAGGGGTTAGACAAAGGCAGCAGGTCCAGCCTCCCCTTTGCCAATGATGAGGGCTTGTACACTGCAGTCTGCCCCAGTGAGCGGGGGCTAGATGTGACTGGCAGTAGCCATAGACTGAGGCGAGGTGGGGATAGAGGGTTGGGGGTTCCCCGAGATGGGGAGGGGTGATAAAGGGGCACCGGGGTCTGGGAGGGTCCCGGGGCCAGCGGCAAGGCGAGACACCGGCCTGTAGAGGATGCTCCAAAGGCTGGAAAAGCTAATTCTCTGGATGACCAGCAGGAGGCACTGCGCTACATGCCACTATCTAAATCCATTGTAAGCCTACATCTTGAATACTGCATGTAGTTCTGTTCACCTCTCTCAAAATGGATATTGGAATTGGAAAAAGGACAGAGAAGGTCAACAAAAATTATTAAGACTATAGGACAGCTTCTGAATGAGGAGAGATTAAAAAGACGAACAGTTCAGCTTAGAAAAGAGATGATTAAGCGGAATATGATAGAGGTCTATAAAATCATGAAATAGTGTGGAGAAAGTGAATAAGGTTATTTACCCCTTCACATAACATAAGGACCAGGGGTCACCAAATTAAATGAATAGACAGCAGGATTAAAAGAAATATAAGGAAGCACTTCTTCACACAATGCACAGTCAACCTGTGGAATTCATTGCCAGGTGATGTTGTGAAGGCCACAAGTCTAACTCGGTTTGAAAAAGAATTAGGTAAGTTCATGGAGGATAGGCCCTTCAGTGGCTATTAGCCAAGATGATCAGGGATGCAACCCGATCTTCTGGTCATCCCTATGCCTCTGACTGCCAGAAGCTGAGCCTGGATGACAGGGGATGGATCACTTGATAATTGCCCTGTTCTGTTCATTCCCTCTGAAACAGCTGGCACCACCCAATGTTGTAAGACAGGATATGGAGTTAGATAGACCATTGGTCAGACCCAGCCTGACCATTCTTATGTTCCTATATACATTGCAGTATATTTATACAATCAGATCCAGGTGAAAAACATTACAGAACAAATACAGTTTGTTTTGTTCAAAAAAGCTTAAGAAAGTTAGGTCAAATCAAATGTATATTTACTGAATCCTTCATTATTAATTAGGAATTAAGGGAGTATGACCATAAATGTGTATATTCATATTTTCAGTTATTCTGTCAAATTTACAGTGTTTGGTGCAGTTCAGGGAGGACGTCCAGGCTCCATGGTAGCCAACGGCAAAATCACATTGACTTAAATAGGATCCATATTTTCACACCAGTTCTCAGACTTATCATCCCTTTTGTTTCACATTGTGAGTGAGTGGTCTCCAATTACATGAATGAGAAATAATTAGTACTGAACTTTAAATACAGTCAGAATACTCCTAGTGACACACTACTGCTTAATTATTACCAAACGTGTCCTAAGTAGCAGAAATTACAGCAGCAGTAAGCTATTAACAAATCTGAGGGTTTTTAAAACCAAACTTTAAATAAATAATAAGCCAACCTTACAACTACAGCCCACTGTGAGAAGATAAAGAAACAACATCCACCCATAGTCCTCTTGCCTGCTTTTAAACTTCAATCCATTTTCATTAATCTTTCAGTTTAGTTGCTGTTGAACATGATTTGAAAACACCAAATAATGCTTTCAGGGGTTGCATTATTGCACAACACGAGCAATGATTTGCATATGCATTGTTTAATAAATCCTAATGGCTGTTCTATATCTAAAAGTATTTATTCTTAAGCATAAAAGGCATTATCACCAAATGGACGTAATTAGTCTTCTAACATCTAACACCATTAATTTGGTAGTTATTTAACAATGCTAATGACATACATTAAAATGATTTACTAGAACATGTTAGCAAAAATGTGCAATTAGGTGATAACTTTCCTATTTGACTTAACGTTTTGGGGTCATAGTTTACTACAATTGAACACAGAGCAGTACTACTGATGTTGTTTTAAAAGAACTCTTGATGACATATTTAAAAATGTATAATGCTAGTATTAACTTTATCAACAATCCACATCCATGTCTAATCATATGATATAAATCAAACCAGAAAGATTTAATCAGAGAGAAATTTTGACAAGTTGTTAAACTCTCACCAAAATTATGCTGCATTTAAGGTCAGGTTATTGCAATATAACAAATCACAACCTAAACTTAATTGTGAAGATATTCATGAATAAAAATCATTTTTAGGATATTCTGCTCACAGTGAACACAATTTCACAGAAACGCTATATGAACATTTTCCTCTTAACACCAAAGTTTCATTTTATTGAAAAAAATGATAAAACTTTCGATTTCAGAAATAAAAGAGAAACAGGTGTAGTAATAAGTAACAATATTTCTAGTAATATAATGATAGGTACCTTAGAAATGTGACAGAGTGGTGAGACAAAAACAAACAGGAGATTTGTGCTTATAGAAAGATACTGCTATATCTACTGAAGATGAAGAGACAACACTATCAGTTTCAAAGTACAGAGACAGATGAGGGGGAAGAGATGGTTGAGAAAGTAAGGTGGTCTGTCACAACATCCCCCTCTTCTCTCAGCTTGTTTCAGATTATGTACTGACCTAGAGTTACAGTGGCTGAAGTTCTACTAGACTCTGCAGCCTGATTTTGTTTATTTTGCTTTCCAAGGACTTGCTTGTCGTGTATTAAAAGGGGTAAGTTGTTCTGGGGTACAGATAGGTATGCAGGTGTGGTGGGGCGATTGCCCCACGCCCAGAGAGGGTGGGCTGCAGCAGGCCTAGGCGCCTGCGCAGCCGCACAACCAATCAGGGAAGGGCTTACAGAGGGCCAATCAGAAGGCAGATTGGGGCCAGCCAATCAGAAGGCAGATTGGGGCCAGCCAATCAGGGCCTGCCTCAGCCATATAAAAGACTGCCCAGAGCAGGCGCAGTCTGTCTGTCTCAGGCCTTCAGAGGGGAAGGTCTGTCTCCAGAGCTGGGAGTCCAGCACCACGGACAGCGCAGTGCAGGCCAGCCTGAGAGAGTGGGAGAAGGCCCTACTCCATAGCCTGCCAGGCGGCAGGCCGGGGAGGAGGCGGCCTAGCATAGAGAAGGGCTGTTGGGGAAGCGGTCCAGAGGGATAGACAGAGGAGGAAGGAGAAGGAAGACAGCGAGACTGTCACCCGAGGGCCTCTGGACCGGGACTCAGAGTAGTGGGTGGGCCTGAGTCCCCCCCCCCCCTTTTTCCCCCTTTGCTTGCTGTGCTGCCCCACGCACAGCCACAGGCCGCAGGGAGCGGCCGGTCAGAACCACACCAGGTCCTGGACTGTGAGGAGCGGACTCGAGGGTGTGGAGCTGTTGTCTTACCCCCTCCTGGAAGGGGGTGTGAATGGACAAAGGGACACTGTCGGAGGACAGTGCTCCGGAAGTGGACGCCGACGTCGGGAGCAACGCAAGCCCGTGCACCCAACGAAGGCGAGAAGACAGATGGGACGCCACCCAAAGAGGGCGCTCTACTGGTGCAAACTAATTCCCCGAGACGACCAGGAGGGGGCGCCACAGCGGTGAGCAACCGACCCTGTCACAGCAGGTTATCAACAAGTTTCAGTGAGCTCATGCAGATTGTGTGGCACGGAATGTATGAAACTGAAATGCTCCCACATCATGGTACTAATTTTCAGTACACAACCATAGAGTGGCATCTGACTGATATATTGAGCCTTTTGTATATTATTGTTTGTGTCGGACTTCATATTCTGTGTAAAATAAAGTTCCACAGTTCTATTCATCTTTTGCAGAACAAAGCTGAAGAGTGGATTGCTTAGTGTGTTAAATGAAACAATCCATTATTGATTATTATTTGTATTCTAGTAGGGCCACAATGTGTTAAGCGCTGTCCAAGTGTATAGGAAAAAAGCCTGTACCTCAAAGTGCCCAAAGTCTAATAAGGAATCCTTCCTTTCCAACCTAATCTATTTGCTTTTATTCCTACAGAAGCCTCTGACACTTCTTCCTATGTTTTGTTGCTGGCATAGCTACCTCCTCTGTAGTAATGCTACAAAAAAATGACATTGCTGCACCTGTGCTTGTCACTTCCTAGCTCACTATTAGTTCCTATCATAGTCTGAAACTCTACATTTTATGTTGGAAATGGGTTACTACTTTGTACAATACAACTGTTATACTTTTGGTTATAACTCATCCCCGCTCCCTCCCATTTCATTGGGCAAAGCAGTAAGAATATCAGTGACAACGGAATCAGGTACATAAATAATGATACAACCACTAGAGGCACTGGGAGCAACCAGTAGTTAAAGCATCAGCAAGAGGTGGCTCTAATTGTAGTAACAGGCACAATATGATCAAGGAGCAGTAATTACATAGATATGAATAGTTTCAATTTTAGTCCTTTTGCAGCCATCACTTTTCTCCATTTATAAGGCAACACTGGCAGCATTGCTGCTAAAAAGAACTGGCTTTTTTTATTGGCATTATATGAAAATAGCACTTTCTTCTGGTGACAAGAACATTTTCTGTTGTCCTACACCTGCTGGGTGGTGCTGGAAGGTGAAGCAGGTTGAAAGGCAGCATAAAATTCTTTTGGCTTCTTTGGAAATAACTCTGATCCGAAATAAAATTGTCCATGCAACTATAACCAAGCTGGCTTTCAAGCAAAGGGCAGCAGCACCAAAGAATATTGCCATTGTGGAGGGAAGGGCACCTATTCTGAGCCCCGAATTCAGTGATATTGGAATGTATCTTTTATACATCACCGTGATGCTTTACTGTGTGCCCATGTGACTTAACTTTTCAAATGCAAACTGAAAAAAAAAAATCTTACATCTCTCTGAACTAAAATAAAACAACACACAGGTGTAGCCACTGACCTAAGCTGATGACTCTCAACCACTGCACGATTACAAACACAAATTGTAAAGAAGAGAGCTGGAGATGTGCAGTGCTGTTCTCTCCTTTTGCTCTTCTAGGCTAGGAAGAGAGTCTATCTAGCAACAGGTATCAGTTTCCCACTTTTGAGTTTAGATGTCTCTCTCTTGTTACCTCTGCCACAAATGCCTGTTATATATTTAAAAGCAGTTCTTCTCTCAGTCTGAGCCTGTGATGTTGTCAGCCTGGTCTGCCTGCCTGTCGCACTGTATCAATGATTACACCTAGTGGGTTCAGTGCTTGTCTGTGTGCTCTGCTCCAAGAGCTCTGCTTCTGCTGCTTTTGACTGCTCTTGCAGACTGAATCTGTACTGCCATCAGTCTGTAACCAACTCTGATTCGTCTGTGTAAAGCATGTACAGTTACTTACAGAACTCTTGCTGCCATCGCCACGCTGTGCTCTACACAATGGCCTAGCTGCTGCTGGTTGTTGCTGTACTGTGCTACTGTCTTCCCTAATGCCCATAAGGCAAACTGCACACCTTCAGTAGAGGAGGGAATGTTTAATTGACGGACTGTGTCTACAGCTAGTCAAGGACACCCAGAAAATACTAAAGTATATGTCATCTGCCCTTTTAATGGCACTGACTGCTATGGTGCATAAGAGATTCCCATTATGATAGTATCTTACTGAACAAAGACCTTATAAATCATTGCCATTCCACAAAGCCTGTTCTGTTATAAAAACAACAAGGAGTCTGGTGGCACCTTAAAGACTAACAGATTTATTTGGGCATAATCTTTCGTGGGTAAAAACCTCACTTCTTCAGATGCATAGAGTGAAAGTTACAGATGCAGGCATTATATACTGACACATGGAGAGAGGGGAATTTCTTCGCAAGTGGAGAACCAGTGTTGACAGGGCCAATTCAATCAGAGTGGATGTAGTCCACTCCCAATAATAGATGAGGAGGTGTCAATACCAGGAGAGGAAAAGCTGCTTCTGTAATGAGCCAGCCACTCCCAGTCCCTATTCAAGCCCAGATTAATGGTATTAAATTTGCAAATGAATGTTAGTTCTGCTGTTTCTCTTTGAAGTCTGTTTCTGAAGTTTTTTTGTTCAATAATAGTGACTTTTAAATCTTCAAGAGAATGACCAGGGAGATTGAAGTGTTCACTTACTGGCTTTTGTATGTTACCATTCCTAATGTCTGATTTGTGTCCATTTATTCTTTTGCGGCGGGACTGTCCGGTTTGGCCAATGTACATGGCAGAGGGTCATTGCTGGCACATGATGGCATATAGAACATTAATAGCTGTGCAGGTGAATGAGCCCTTGATGGTGTGGCTGATGTGGTTGGGTCCTTGATGGTGTCGCCAGAGTAGATATGGGGACAGAGTAGGCAACGAGGTTTGCTACAGGGATTGGTTCCTGGGTTGGTGTTTCTGTGATGTGTAGTTGCTGGTGAGTATTTGCTTCAGGTTGGGGGGTTGTCTGTAAGCGAGGACTGGCCTGCCTCCCAAGGTCTGTGAGAGTGAGGGATCATTTTCCAGGATAGGTTGTAGATCGTGGATAATGCGCTGGAGAGGTTTTAGCTGTTTTGTTCTGTTATAGTTCTCATGCCCTTCCAGTCATAGTTCACATTCTACTCCTGCTATTTCCATCATTAGTTTTTCAGAATTAAAATATTCTCAAATAGGACCTCCAAATGCAGTTGGTATCTGAACCCAAATATTCCCCTATTCAACGAGCAGATTACAGCTGGTCAGAAATGTTTTCAGCAAAATGATTTTTCAGTAGAAAATGCAGATTTGTCAAAACTTTTCATGGTAAACAGTTGGTTTCAATGAAACTTTCATCAGTAAAATTCCTCAGGTCCAGGATGGAATTTCTAGTCAAAACAGGAGAGAAACCCACCCGAGAATAGCCAATAGCCCAAGGATTAGGGCAATCATCTCGCATGTGGAGGATTTAGGCTTAAGTCCCCATTATGAATTAAGCAGAGTTAGGGTAACCAAATGTCCTGAGTTTATTGGGACAGTCTCGATTTTGGGGTCTTTTTTTTATATAGGCTCCTATTACCCCTATCCCTGTCCCAATTTTTCACACTTGCTGTCTGGTCACCCTAAGCAGAACAAAGTCTTGAACCAGCACTGTTCACATGCCAGGTGAGTGCCCTAAATGCCGGCTATTGGCTGTTCTGGGCTGGGCCTCTCTCTTTTTTGTGAAAATTTTTGAAAGGTCTCAGTTTCACTCCAGTGCAGAACATGAAAAAATTTGACATCTCAATATTTTTTTTGCAAGACATTTCCCACCCAGCTCTACATCGAAGAGCACCTTGTACAACACTAGAGCTGCTAACCTTGGCATACTGGCCTATTTCTACCAGGGGTAATTTCACTCTATTATCCAAAAAATTCTCTTCTCCCTCCATTACTTTTTAATTCCACTTTAAGGAAGATTCTGTGTGGTGCTGACCAATTTCAGTTATGGACAAGTGATGCCATACATATAATCTTTAAAGTGCTTAAGGGATCCTTCCTGATGAAAGGCTCTCTAAACAGGTAGATTACAGTCAGGCACATAATGAAAGTCATAGATTATATATAGGGTCCTACCAAATTCATGGCCATGAAAAACGTGTCACGGACCATGAAATCTGGTCGTCCCCCCCATGAAATTTGATCTTTTGTATGCTTTTACCCTATACTATACAGATTTCATGGGGGAGACCAGTGTTTCTCAAAATGGGAGTTGCGGGGGGAGGGGGGTTATTATAATCCACAGGGTTATTTTACGGGGGTTACAGTATTACCAGCCTTACTTTTGCGCTGCCTTCAGAGCTGGGTGGATAGAGCGCAGCGGCTGTTGACCAGGCACCCAGCTCTGAAGGCGATGCCATGCCAGCAGCAGTGCAGAAGTAAAGGTAGCGATACCAGATCATGCCACCCTTTACTTTTGCGCTGCTGCCTTCAGAGCTGGGTGGCCAGACAGTGGCGGCTGCTGACTGAGGGCTCTGCTCTGCAGTCAGCAGCGCAGAAGTAAGGGTGGTAATACCGTGGTGCTGTCAGTGGCTCTGCCTTCAGAGCTGGGCTCTTGGCCAGCAGCAGCTGCTCTCCAGCTGCCCAGCTCTGAAGGCAGTGCTGTCATCAGCACCAGTGCAGAAGTATGGGTAGTAGTACTGCAATATCCCCACACAATAACCTTGTTATCCCTCCCCCCCCCCGCCACACACACAACTCCTTTTGGGGTCAGGACCCCTACAATTACAACACTGTGAAATTTCAGCTTTAAATAAAAAATCATGAAATTTACAATTTTAAAAATCCTATGGCCATGAAATTGACCAAAATGGACTGAGAATTTGGTAGGGCCCTAATTATATACCACAAATTGATATGGTATATGGTTCTTTTTAGGGGTTGTTTCTTTTTTCCTCCTTACTTGCTAACCCAACCAATCAGCTTATAAACTTTCTCTGTTTTACTTATTTACTAATGCTAACTGATTCTGCAACAGTATAAAGAGTATAAATCACACACAAACAGTGACCATGTTTTGGCTTCTTAGCAACAAGAAGGGCCAGACCTAAGCACAAGTTTGTGTATGGGGTGGGGTGGGGTGGGGTGGGGCGGGAGCAGTAGGGTTGGACTTAATGATAGAGTCAGTGAGTGTCTGAGACATCCCAAACTCTACAAGCAGGAGTGAAACTCACCAACAACAACTTAAATATCTAATTAATTCATCTTTCCCCCCACCCTTTTGTTCTTGAGCCTTGCTTAAGGGGCAATAAAAATAGGATGCTGTTTTGGCAACCCTTATTTAGAAAGCAAGTCACATGGACATATAGTTTTACATAAAACTTTAAACTAAATTACTATAAGTTTATTGGGGGGAAGGAGATAAATTGAAGCCAGCTTGATGAAAAAAATGAAAATATGAAAAAGAACTTTTGTAAAAAAGTATTCTAATTTGTCTCTGGCTCAGCACTACATAAAACCAAATATCATTATTTGTTAACAAATACCTTGGTTAACAAAGATATATATGATGCAGTAAATCATAACAATATTTTAAAGCCACAATTTCTATTCTGTCCCAAAGTACTTTTCTGTAACAAATGTGACAAAGTTCCTCCTCTGTCTTGGTGGGTCCTGCGCTTATTGGCAGATTTTCTTGCCTCAGAGATTCACCATGTGGGTTGGGGAACAGCCCTTCCCCTCTGGAAGAACCCACAGTCCAGGTCAATTGGGAGGTTTGGGGGGAACCTGGGCCCACTCTCTACTCTGGGTTCCAGCCCAGGGCCCTGTGGACTGCAGCTGTCTATAGTGCCTCCTGTAGCTGCATGACAGCTACAGCTCCCTGGGCTACTTCCCCATGGCCTCCTCCAAACACCTTCCTTATTCTCACCACAGGACCTTCCTCCTGGTGTCTGATAACGCTTGTGCTCCTCAGTCCCTCAGCAGCCCACCCTCTCATTCTCAGCTTCTTGCTCCCAGCTCCTCACACTCGCACCACAAACTGAAGTGAGCTCCTTTTAAAACCCAGGTGCCTCGATTAGCCTGCCTTAATTGATTCTAGCAGCTTCTTCTTAATTGGCTCCAGGTGTCCGAATTAGCCTGCCTGCCTTAACTGGTTCTAGCAGGTTCCTGATTACTCTAGTGCAGCCCCTGCTCTGGTCACTCAGGGAACAGAAAACTACTCATCCAGTGACCAGTATATTTGCCCTCTACCAGACTCCTGTAGCCCACTGGTCTGGGTCTGTCACACAAATAAATATACTATCAAGGTAATGCTCACTAATGCTTTACCATTACAACAACTCACAGAAACACATCACTGTAATGCACAGCCAGATATTAAAACTTCTGTCATAATCAGTAAGTCTTCCAAATTAAGGTCAAGAGGGCTACTAGTATGCTTAGCCATCAGGAAAAAAATCATCAATACAAATTTCCACTTGAAGAGAGCAATAATTTAAATTCAGGTGGCAAAAACTACCAACAAACAAATGAAGAGCAGTAAGTCATGGCCACTACATTTCTACTACAAATGTTAAGAATATTCCTCTTCACTAGTCTATGCTACATGGACATTTCATCCTTTCAACACAATTTCTCTCTCTACTCCAAACTAATTTTCACTTTTTTCATTCACTGGGGTTGTACTGGGAGAAGTAAAACATAGATATGGAAAAGGTTAGTTTATAAAAACATAACTGGTTTCAATTCACTAAGTTTAACTCCCACTGTTCATTTCAGAAATAACATCTCTGCACAAAACAATCACCACAGCCAAGATAGAATACAGGTAGAACAACGTTAAATCTAAAGTCATCTCTTACCCCATCCATCTTATATTTGAATACATTATTAATGCTCCACCTTCTTCTTCTCCAATCCATAGACAAGTTATCTAGTGCCTTAGTTCCACGCTTGTGTCTAGAAAGAATTGGAAAGTTAGCTACTTTTCTGTGCAGAACACAGATGATGAGAAGAAATCACATGGAACATCAATTTCTCTAGTGAAGGTGATCTGGAACCCAACACTATATGGAATAAAGGCTACATTGAAACTTCCTATTTAGCACATCTGGATTAAGCCTAGGGTCATTTTGCTAAATCTTTCTGGTTTTAGTGTGGTTTTGAAAAGTCAAAATGGATTATATATGACCCGCATCCTCCAAAATTTGTGTGTGGAAGGGATGTGTGGTGTACTGGGAAATGGTTCTATCTATTACAAACAGAGATGTGCAAATTCAGAAATGGTTCTGATTTTGCAGTTTTAGGCTGGATCCCATTTAATCTGGACTGCAAATAACCGTAAAATTCAAATGACTAGCTCCAGTTTTGGTCCATCTCTATCATTATGATTTTGTTTTACAATCCATTTTTCAACAGTGTGATCAGAATATTTTACATTTTGCAAGAAGGCAAAATCTGAGAAGTTTGGGGAAACAGAGGGAATCAGATTATTACCAGTGACCGTCTCTTAAAAATAACATTAGAGTAAATTTTCATTTAATCTAAACATACCCAGCATCAAAGCTTAGAAATATGTCATAGACTATCATATTTTATTCACTTTACATCTTTCAGTCTTCAAATCTTGTCTTCCTTGAACAAAGACTTTCTTATTATCCCCCATACTGTTTTTATGCCCATATCACATTTATTCTGATGTATGCTGTCCTTGAGACTAAAATAAATAAATATTTATAATGATATTGCCTAGTCTTTCATTAAAAACAAAAACACCCCCCTCAAAAAAAAGAAACATGAAAACAACAACAACAACAACAACAAATCATTTTGGCTTATGAAACAAATGCATGTAGCTCAAAGATTCATTTAACAACTAGTATTTGAAAATCTCCATGGATACACTGTTCAGATGTTTTCCCCTTTGACAGCTACATGAACTACTAACAACAATAATAAAAATAAGTTAAAAAGAAAAAAAGACCTAAAAAGCACAGAATCATGTGATCTATTTACACTTCACATATGGGGCTGTATTTTACCCATGACGATTGTACAAAATTGACACGGGTTGATCAATAAATTGCAGCTCAAATATTCTCCACCGGCTTTGTTCTCTCTAATGACTGCTCAGCCACAAACCCTGATTCCTTTAATTAGAGTGGCTGCTCCTACCTCTTGCTTATGTAGGGTGATTTAATAAGCTGCATCTGCCACAAATAGGTAAGCAGGGATCATATCACATATCTCTGCAAAATTTCAATATCTGCTATGAACAGGTCAAAGTCAAAATCAGAACCCAGCCTCATAGTTGCAATGCCACCTATTGTTATTTTAGAAATTATTGCAAATATTTGCTGTCTATGAGCACACAATAATAATAAATAAGTACCAGGGCCAGCACTAAGGTTTCTAAACCACTAATGATGCCAAATCTTAGCGTAACAAATAGCTGCAAAAAAGGTGGGAGACACATAGAATTTGTTTTTTACTTCATCCTCTCCTCTCCTTCATCCTCACATCAGTATAGTAGGAAAGGATGTTATTAGCATCCTTAGGATGAAAGCTGGAGCTATCTGCTTGGTGTTTAGATTTAAATATGGATAAGCCCCAAAATATATTTTCCCTACATTATAGGGAAATGAATATTGGATCCAAACACTAATCCTATTGGAAGTAGGATAATGAAGATAGTTTTCTGTCTGCAAATAATTCTGTGAGGTTTAGGGGCAATCATTGGAATTTTATGAGTTTAGCTTCCCACAAAAAGCCTTCCATGGTGGGGCCTTGAGTCATCATTCTATTTTTTTCATCTGAGTGCACAGGCTGCTTGGGAACAAATTAAGCAAAGGTTTCAACAACTAGCTTTATTTAAATACTCTCACTGTATGATCCTGGCCAGAGAAGACTCCATAAGATTAGAGGCAGCACTAGATCCACTGAAAACAATGAAAGCAAATTGAATGGATAGAGTGTGTGTGTACACATACACACACAGACCACTGAGCATAAGCGAAGGGCTTGTCTACATTACTGGCTGGATCGACAGGCAGCGATCAATCCAGTGGGGGGTTGATTTATCATGTCTAGGTGCAGGCAGAGTCGACAGGGGGAGTGCCAGCCATCGACTTACCACAGTGAAGACACCACAGTAAGTAGATCTAAGTACGTCAAATTCAGCTACATTATTCACGTAGCTGAAGTTGCATAACTTAGACCGACCCCCTTCCCCATCCTAGAGTTGACCAGGCCTAAGAAAAAGTAATTTAGAACAACCAAATGTAATTGCAAATTTCTAGCTCATAAATCTACTTTTAAATATTGATTAGTAGCAACAACAGTACATCACTGCTCCAATACTGCCCCTCTCTTTTAGGATTAGAACCTCAGAACAAACTAAGGTTGATGATGGGCATTTTTAGCAACCAGTTGAGTACCCAAATCACTGCCCACTACTGGAATGGAGTATCAATTATTTTGCTTATTGCCAGGAGTAGCACCTGTAAGGCCTTTGTACCAGCCTTAGCATAACTAAGGCAAAGCTGGAAGGGAGGGGCAATCACGAGGAGTGAATCTGACTGCATCCTCCCTGATATGCTGAGGTAAGTGTCTGTAAAAAACAGGAAGTCTATCTATATTTGACTTCTGGGGTGTGTGTGTTGGAACCCATGAGACTGCAGACTGCAAAAACACATCTGTATAACTAATGGCTTAAAAGTGCTTGCTTAATGTTTTTTCTTTGATTGACCTGTTGATGTAATTGTAGCAGTTACTAACATGAAAGGAATAGACAGGTCTGAGGAATTTGGATTTGACCTTCTGGACATCTCTTGGAATCCCTGGCAACAGGCAGATAGCTGGCTACTTGAACATTGTTGTTTGACCACTCAAGACGCCTCCAGACCATAGATAATTATTGTTTGGAGATGCTCTAAAACCTATTGTGTTTGTATGTGCTTGAGACTAAATAGAGCAGAGACTTTGACTAACGGCATTCTGATGAGAGTGCTGAAGACTAATAAAGTGAAGGCTTTAAGTAAAAGCACTTGATTTTGTGTGATTTATGCCAGCCATATAGCAAACAGAGGTGCTGCATCTCCCTTGGTTTATTTCCTGATACTGCCTTGCAGAGAGTAAAGTTACTGAGAGCTTTGAGTTTAGGGAACTGCGGGTAACAAGGTCATGAAGCTATGAAGACTTATACACACAGTTATTTAGATTATAAGGTTGTGGGGGCAGTTGACCATTTTTTCCTGTGTTTGTACAGCATCTAGCATAATGGACTCCTGGTCCATGACTAGGGCTCCTAGGTGCTACCACAAAATAATTAGTAAGTAATGATTAACTTTATGCACATGAGTAGTCCTCACTGAGTGCAGTGGGATTTCTAATATGCATATATCTTTGCAGGATTGGAGCCGAAATACTTGCCAGTATGGAACACAGAGTTCCTTCAAGATGTCTGCTGCAGTTGCACCTTTAAAGTTCTGAAAAGTCAAAAAGAGAATTTTAAAATCAAAAGGACGACTGGATCCAGCCTGTGCAGGGAAACAGAAAGGAGGGTGCAGTGGTACTGCTCCTAGCTAGTAATGCTGGCTACTTGAATGGAGCCAAGAGAGATACAGCAGTGTGGCAGTCTCCTTCCACATATGCACCAGCTGAGCATGGTTGATCTGGTATGGAGGGGAGTGCACGATACAGCCTACCAAAGAGTGGTGAAGCTGCCATGGGAGGAATCATGACCTACATCCATATCTCACATGCATCTTAAATTAAAGCACCAAACAGTCCTAAACATAAAGAGTTGCAAAATGAAAACCTTGTGACCTCTCTGTGTCCATTAAAATAAATGCTACTAATGATATTGGCAGATTGATCTGTAGTTGTGTTTTTTTCCCTTTTGCTTAGGAGTTAAATATTCAAAATATTAAATTAGTATTTCAGATATTAGAATGTTATTAAAATAATCTGCAGCTGAAAGTAATACATCTTTTAACACAAATAAAGTTCAATAAGCAGCATATTTTTGGCTCAACTATTTTCTCAGGGGTAAAATCATGTGAATGAAACTTTTGAGGGGGATGATTTTCACACTTTATTTAGAAGGCTGGCTGCTGAGCTTTTCTGGGGTAATTCTTGCCATTAAATACTAATTCAATAAATAACATTTGCAAAGTTGTATGCAATATTGTCTGGGCAACACCAATATTTTTTTAGCGACAGATGTCCCTTTGCTAACATGAATGCAGCATTCTAATACACACACACACACAAATATTTGTGCATATTCAGAAATAGTGTGATACTCATGAGCACAACACAAGCTATTACTTGTCTTTAAACAAAGTTTGCATTACCCAATGGGAAAAACAAAGATTGTTTTAAGAGTGTTCTTCCCTTCTCTTTTTCTTTTAAAATGCAATTCCAGAAGTATAATACATAGGTAGGTCTTTAAGTACAGTCAACTTATATACATAATTAAATGAAGTGGTTAAAGCAGTGCGTCTCCCACAAGTATACCTTTCAATAAAATTGCAGTTCTATTACAGTTTAGTTTCTTGAGATTATGTGACATCCATTCTTAATAACATACACAAATAGTAACAATTTGATGCTTCAGGAAAGAGAGCATCTCTTAGCTATATTTGGTAAAGCTCCAGGTAAATGTTATTCATTTTTAATATTGGAGTAATAAATAGCTGGGTATCATCTGCACTGCAAACTCATTTCTCTGAATAATGAGAGTAAGCAGGATGCAAACAGAAAAACATCAAAGGACCTAAAACCAATCCCAGAGGGGTATAACAATTAAAATTATATATTATAGAGAGAGATTTATACTGGCCTAAATAAACCAATGTCAAGCAATACACTGTACCAAATGATGTCATCAACAGGGATGAAACACATGTATTAGAATCAATTAGCACATTCTTAACAGTGTCATTAAAACCATCATCTCTGTTCTGTGTTTTCAAAAGACTCATAGAAATATTTCAAATAAAAGTAAGTCAGTAATAGAGAACTTTTTCCCCAATTAATTTTGATTTTAAACAAGCTTAAAAAGTGGACTAAGCAGAAAGGTCAGTTGTTACTAACTTTGTTTTTTCTAATAGCAGAAAGGCAAAAGCTTTAAAATTTGATGATACGACTCCATAATTCAGTGTCAGGTTAGTTATCCTGAAAATTATGCTAATTACAGCTGGCAAGCCCTCCTGCAAGAAGCCAAGCCAAGCACTTTTGTTTGTAATGCACATATTGGAGGCAACCGAAGTGGGGACTGGACCCAATATTGTCTGTTTTAATTCTGAAGCATATCTATTGTAACTGCTTTGAAATTTTCAGAAAAGTTATGTAAAAAGTAACAGAGGGTCCTGTGGCACCTTTAAGACTAACAAGTATAGGGAGCATAAGCTTTTGTGGGTAAGAACCTCACTTCTTCCGATGCAAGTAATGGAAATCTCCAGAGGCAGGTATAAATCAGTATGGAGATAACGAGGTTAGTTCAATCAAGGAGGGTGAGGTGCTCTGCTAGCAGTTGAGGTGTGAACACCAAGGGAGGAGAAACTGCTTTTGTAGTTGGATAGCCATTCACAGTCTTTGTTTAATCCTGATCTGATGGTGTCAAATTTGCAAATGAACTGGAGCTCAGCAGTTTCTCTTTGGAGTCTGGTCCTGAAGTTTTTTTGCTGTAAGATGGCTACCTTTACATCTGCTATTGTGTGGCCAGGGAGGTTGAAGTGTTCTCCTACAGGTTTTTGTATATTGCCATTCCTGATATCTGACTTGTGTCCATTTATCCTCTTGCGTAGTGACTGTCCAGTTTGGCCAATGTACATAGCAGAGGGGCATTGCTGGCATATGATGGCATATATAACATTGGTGGACGTGCAGGTGAATGAGCCGGTGATGATGTAGCTGATCTGGTTAGGCCCTGTGATGGTGTTGCTGGTGTAGATATGTGGGCAGAGTTGGCATCGAGGTTTGTTGCATGGGTTGGTTCCTGAGTTAGAGTTGTTATGGTGCGGTGAGTGGTTGCTGGTGAGAATATGCTTAAGGTTGGCAGGTTGTCTGTTGGTGAGGAAATCAGTAGAGCCAGACGTGTACCCAGAAGCCTCCTGCTACAAGACAGGCCCAAAAAAGAAACCAACAGAACTCCACTGGCCATCACCTACAGTCCTCAGCTTAAACCTCTCCAACGCATCAACAGTGATCTACAACCCATCCTGGACAATGATTCCTCACTTTCACAGACCTTGGGAGGCAGGCCAGTCCTCGCCCACAGACAACCTGCCAACCTTAAGCATATTCTCAAAAAAAAAACTTCAGGACCAGACTCCAAAGAGAAACTGCTGAGCTCCAGTTCATTTGCAAATTTGACACCATCAGATCAGGATTAAACAAAGACTATGAATGGCTATCCAACTACAGAAGCAGTTTCTCCTCCCTTGGTGTTCACACCTCAACTGCTAGCAGAGCACCTCACCCTCCCTGATTGAACTAACCTCGTTATCTCCATACTGACTTATACCTGCCTCTGGAGATTTCCATTACTTGCATCTGAAGAAGTGAGGTTCTTACCCACAAAAGTTTATGCTCCCTATACTTCTGTTAGTCTTAAAGGTGCCACAGGACCCTCTGTTACTTTTTACAGATTCAGATTAACACGGCTACCCCTCTGAGAAAAGTTATGGTGAACATGGTTGGTGTTTCTGATACTACAATAGTAGTCCCAAGGAACAGAACGCTTAATCATAAAATAGAAATCTATTGAAGGTTCCAATAGATTTACAAATGATCTATCTGGTTCTAAACAACAGAGTTGCAGAATTATTCTTTCCTTTGGAATAAACTCTGAAAAATGAATTGGTTTATTTTAACCAAAGTTTCATAATGTCATTCATTATGATAGGTTTCAGAGGGATAGCCGTGTTAGTCTGTATCAGCAAAAACAACGAGGAGTCTTTGTGGCACCTTAGAGACTAACAAATTTATTTGGGCATAAGCTTTCATGGGTTATAACCCACTTCATTATGATGTTTCCCAAATCTGAAAACATATTTCAAGCTGGCTGGACCCCAATTGGCTTTCAGACATAACCCCTTCTCCTCCAGATTCCTCAGTGCAGGAAAATGTCAAGATGGATACCAATAGGCCAAAAAGGAACACACATTACAGTAACTTCTCACTTAAAGTTGTCCCGGTTAATGTTGTTTCGTTGTTATGTTGCTGATCAATTAGGGTACATGGTCATTTAAAGTTGCACAATGCTCCCATCTAACGTCGTTTGGCAGCCGCCTGCTTTGTTCACTGCTTGCAGGAAGAGCAGCCCATTGCAGCTAGCTGGTGGGGGCTTGGAACCAGGGTGGACTGCCCCCCATCTGCTCCCCACTCCCCTAAGTTCCCTGTGCAGCAGCTGCCCAGCAGGCTATCAATTGCGGGGCAGTTCAGCTGTCCCTCCCCCCACTGCCATGTGCTGCTCCTGCCCTCTGCCTTGGAGCTGCTCCCCAAGCCTCCTGCTTGCTGTGACCACTCTATCCACCAGTGTAACTATGCAGTACAGCCCTAAGAGTTTAAGAGTAGCCTGGAGGGCATAATATGAGGAATTCCTTGGTACTTACAGCAGAGCTTTAATATTAATATATTTTGCCATTTTTGCGGCTTTGTTCCCTCCAGCACTTTATGTTTTAAAAATTTATAACAAAGTGTGTGAAAATAAAATCTGCACGTTAAACATACATTGTTTGTAACAATTGCACATTTTCCTTAAGGAATAGACACTCCCCATGTTATTATGGAAGGGACATCTGTCTATTATTGTTCTACCTTCCTCAGCTGACTGGACCATCACCTTGCTCTATGGGAAAGGAAATAAAGGTTCAGTAGTTTAGTGGTTAGCTCCTTTCTGATAGCAAAAGCCAGTGTGTTCTTTTTGAGAAAGAAAAATAGTGCTATCACCTGTAGGTTTACACTTCCTTCTTTAACCTGCCAATGTGGCAGAGACTTAAATAAAAACAAATACCAGTGACCATAATGCCATTAGTTTGTTCTCCCCAGAGATGCCTATCATAAATCTAAAGAATTAAAGGAGAAACAGAAATAATACAAGGAGATCAAATGTTTAATTATGAATAATAAATCAGTTTTATTACAAAAATATCACAAACAATATATGTTCCAATTAAAAATAAAAATCTTTGTTTAGTACTACACTAGATAGCTATTAAATATGTTATGAAACCAGTGTTTCAGTATTTATTTCTGGCAAATTTTCCAGAATATTTAGTGAGATTAGAATTTGAAATACATTGTAATACCTTTCATTTTAATAAAGATTCTTAGCTCAGCAATGCTTAATGTTTAATTCAATAATTAATTTGCTGAAATCAAGAACTGAGTTTATTGGCACTTAGTAATGCCTCTGGCAAAATATACTCACCAGGAGGTAAAAGATAAAGTCAATTTGCTGCATTAGTAAACCAGACAGTGTTTCAAATTTAATTTCCCTATCAGAAGATAAACTCTTAACCTGAAAAATATACCTGGTAAAATCAGATTAGAAACAATTATCTATAAATCACAGAAAACAAATGAAGTATTAAACAAAACAAAACAAACAAACAAAAAAAACCACAGGATTCTGCATTTCTCTCCTCTTTCTTATATACCTAAGTACTGAGTTAGCTTTTTAGAAAGGCATTGAAATTCCTTTCCCCCCCATACTTAGGACTCGAAATTAAAGCATTTTTGGTGACACCTTTTTGATAATAATTATCTAGGAATATAAAAGCAAATATGAATTATTCACCTGATTATTCATCTGCTAACTAGTATGCTTTCATATTTCATAGCATTGGTAATATTTTGTGATTATACTCACAGTAGGGAAGAAAGTCTCCCGTTAACAAATCTGCATGTTGAAACTCCTCATGAAACAGTAAATATTAGAAAATATAGTCAGTGTGATGGAGTATGTACCCTACACAGGGCCTGAAGGGGTTAATGTGAACCTGAGAGGCCAATAAATATACCTGGCAGCACCTGTGAGTGAGAACTACATGCATAATTGACAATGAAGCTCAACTGTGGAGGGGCTGATTATAAAGCCAGGAAGTGTGCAGCAGAAAGGGACTGCAGGGAGATAGTCTGCAGTCACCCTCGGGGGGGGGGGCAGGAAATCGAAGAGGTAGGTGGTCCAGGGAAGCAGCAAGGAGTCTGAGGAAGTAGAACTTGGCTGCCAGCCATAAGGTCCCTGGGTTGTAATGCAGAATAGAGGGTTCCCCTACCAGCCACCAAGGAAGAAGGGTTGCAACCCCCTGAGATAAGGGGTGTAAAGACCACTGAGCCCAGAGACATATGGAAGATTTGCTGTGAGGCCTAAAGCTGGTCTGGTCTCTCTGTTACCCTGAAACTGGTGGTCTAAAGCATAACTAGGCTGGAAAGCCAACTTGCAGGAAGAGAGACCACTGCAGTGATGAAGCGATCATCGGCAAGGGGCACCAAATGGGGAGACAGCTCTTATGGCATTCCTGGCCACAAGGAGATATTCCTGCAGTGCGTGAACCCCTTTACAACCAGATATATCATGCCATACAGTATTTGGGCCAACTAACAAGACCTAATCATGACTGGTTTCAGAGTAGCAACCGTGTTAGTCTGTATCCGCAAAAAGAACAGGAGTATTTGTGGCACCTTAGAGACTAACAAATTTATTAGAGCATAAGCTTTCGTGGACTACAGCCCACTTCGTGGGATGCATCCACGAAAGCTTATGCTCTAATAAATTTGTTAGTCTCTAAGGTGCCACAAGTACTCCTGTTCTAATCATGACTGTTTGCAGTGTTGTTGTAGCTGTGTTGGTTTGAGGATATTAGAGACACGAAGTGGGTGAGATAATACCTTTTATTAGACTGCTGTTGGAGAAAGAGCTCTGTGTAGCTTAAAAGCTTGTCTCTTTCACCAGCAGAAATTGGTCCAATAAAAGATATTACCTCCCCCACCTTGTCTCTCTAATTATGACTGACAGTCACAATAGGATACTTTTGCTCATTCCTCTCGGTTAGATCCCAAGGGACAGAAATGCCAAGCTGCTGTGTCTTTCTTGTAATTTAACAATATTCCCTTATGTTCCCTCCTATTTAACATCTGTGTCAGGCCACTAGGGGATATCACAAGGCCCTTATGCTTAAGTGTTATCATTATTCAGATGATACTCAGCTCTATAATTCTATCTCATCAGTGACCTGATCCTCCAAGATACTGAGCCCCTCTTGTAAGATTCTGAATTTCCTAAACTCCCTGAAGGAGTTGGACATCACTCATGCTAGGAGAGAATGACACACACTTGATCTGAGACACTCAGGTTTATTAATTCAAACCTTTATTTGAACTAAAAGCATACTGTGTGATTACAATTACTATGAAATTAAGAAATACAGACATACAGGAACAGATAGTGACTTTCTCCTGGGGTCACGTTGGATTTTTCCTTTGACATTCAGACTAATCCTTTACATTTTAAAACAGATGTCTTTGAGCCCATCCAAATTACATATTCATTAGTTGTCTTCCAATCAACATTCAGTATTATGAACATTACATGTCTTATGCAACTCACACATCAAGCATGCGTAAGTTTCAGTTTGCAGAACTTTTGCTGACCACAGTATTTTCATATTATTCATATTTATTACCATTGATCACATACTAATCATGCATACTTGACCAAGTCACTTTATCCTTTGCCCAATATTGGGGACTTTTTCCCTAATTGTTTCTTGGTAGCAGATTTAGTGTATCTGTTGTCCTACAATTTAACACACCCTGTAATCAAAATAACCCTTTTGTCCTATACAGCAGCACCTATAAATGACTTTACTTAATAACAGTGTAAGTATCATCTTGGTCTGTCCAAATTATTCATTAGAAAGTTATCCTTATATCAATTCCCAATATTCAATTGACACAATCCCTTAAGAAATGAGTCCCTAGATGTGAAATAGTTAACCCTAATGCAATGCTAGTAAGAAAGGATGTGTGCAATTGGTTCAAATTGTGACCACACCTGTTATCCTGTCTTATCTACTTTTCAGTTGTCAATATAGTCCCTTGTCTTGGAGTCTTACTGAGCTCATCCAAGAATCTAAGTACTACCAGTGGAAAGACAGACCTAGCCATTAATTCACTTCATTGTCACTAGTAGGCTAGACTCACCATGAAGATCATATGGAAAATTCAGCTGATACAAGATGCAACAACCCATCTCTTAAGTCAAATTAACAAGACTATATAACAGCAGTGATCCAGTTCCAGACCAACTTCAAACTCCTGGCCTTCATCTTCTAGGCCACAATAAGCTAGACCTAGCTCTTTCTTTGATTGCTTCTCTTTCTGCAACCTTTTGAAAACACTGTGAATAGGGGACATGAGGTAGCTTATAGAACATAAGGCAGAGCTATTTGAAATGGGGAGAATGTTACTGATGGAGCATCTACAGATCCTTCTTTCCATGTCACTGTGAAAGAATTTCAGTCTTGCCACGTTAAAATGACAATGTAAATAGAGCTGGTCAAATATTTTTCATCAAAATGTTTTTTGATAGAAAATACCAGTTTTGTAAAATTGAAACATTTCCAAAAGTGTAAATTTCTACAAATGTTCTCACAGATAAAATATTATGAATTGTTCTTTGTTTCGCTTAGGCAAATTTTCCTTTCAGAATCCTAAAAATTCATTTTGGGATTCTGAAATTTCATTTTGAATCTTATTTTTCTTTATTTTTAAATTATTTCATAGCACGTTGGTAGTAGTATTACAGACATGTCATAATGTAATGAATATAATTGTTGAAATGTATTTTTATTTTATTTAAAAATCATTAAGGGCAGCTGCTATTTAGTACTGATTGAAACATTTTATCGTCTTTTCTAGATGAAAGTGTTGTATTGTAATGGAACAGTTTAGCAGTTTCAATTTTTCAATCAATACTAAACAGCAGCTGTCCTTAGTGATTAATATCAAAACACAATAAACACATAATATTCCAACAATTATGTCATATGATATCAGCACAAAATCTGCACTACTGACACATGAAAAAATATTAAAATATGTATATTTTGTATATAATGCAACAAAATGGAATTTGAATTGAAATTTCAGCATTCTGGAATGAAAATTTTCCTAAATGAAAAACTGTTTCAGAAATTCCATTTTGTGGGGAATTTTGAAAATATTTGTGGTTGGTCCAGATCAGAGTGAAAAGAAATTTCAAAATGTCAAATTCTCCCATGAACCAAAAATTGCAACTGTTGATCAGTTCTAAATGTAAGGCTTTGTCTGCCTAAGAAAATTATACCAGGTGTGAATTAAACTGGTTTTGTCAAACCAATACAAATCCCTGTGCTAATACTGATTTACGTTTTGCTTAATAGAATAAGAATCAATTCAGAGTAAATTGAAATAAACCTACTTTAGATTGGGGGTGGGAAACTGTTCACAAAAACTATTGCACTGGCTTCATTAAATTGGTTTAAAATCACACCTCAGTCATAGCATGACTCTTAGATTAAAAGCAATCAGCTATGCATTTGCCTTGGGATAGCCTGAGTATTCCTGCTGGTTAAAGCAAAATTGAAAGCTTTCTTGCTATTCAAAGATTTGAGCAAGGCCGCCAACATTCAGCTAAAATAATGAGAAAAAAACCAAACATTTACAATCATTTCAGCCTCGTGAAAGAAAATTAGATATTAAAATATGTACTTTTGATATTTTCTACTGCATAGTTTTATGGAGAGCTAACTATTAACAAGAAAAGATGTTTTGAAGTTACTAAAATTAAATGCTCTGGAAGATGGGACTACTGACTAAGTATAGTAAAGATACCTCCAAGATAATGGCTTTGGTCATCTGATCAATCACAGACAAACATTAAAGTTCTATGATGAATCAGCTAAGTGGTCATATCTCATCAGAGGGGAATGTGATAAATCTGCTGTACAAATAAATGTGGTGAATTTGCTAATGGCAAGAGAGGGTTTATTGAGGAAAATCCTTAACATGACTTGCATTAAACGTGAGGCTTTTTGCCTTCACAGAGTAAGCACTGTCATTTTCATGGCTAATTAGCCAAATTCTACCCATAGCCTGCACTAGCCAGGAGGGGTAGGGGTGTATCAAAGAGGTGGTAAAGATAAAGCTCACCCAGCATATCCAAAACTTCTGCCAGCAGTATTATCAACTCCCAAGTGTTCAAAAATCTTGTGTTTGGTTGTAAAATAATGAGATTTTAAAAAATATTTGTATTATTTTTGTGTTTTGGTTATTCAGCCTTTAGCATTTATGGATTTGAGCTTTTCTCCAAAACACTTAGCATGAGAAACTCTTATTTTAATTGTGAAAGTTAAGATTTTCATGTCATCATATGGCTCCAGGAGCAGAGAATTTAAAATATATATTGCAACATTTGTGACAGACTCACAAGAGTTGTCAACCCTGTGTCAGTCAGACTGCGTGAAATGCAGCCAGGAAGTATTGCATGTTTATCTCACTTCTTGTCCAATACTTCATCCACAGACTAGACATGATGTCCTGACTGTAATTGCCTTGATCTGTGCAGTGGCAGGAAAACTTTTCAAAGTTAGAAGTACTTAATTCTGTATGGAGAACATCAACTGGGCTGCTCAGAATGTAGCATTTGCTGACACTACTGCAAAAAAAGGAGTGACCTCCTAGCCTGCACCACGGCTCCAGAATAAGACTATTTAAAATAGAACAAAAACCCATACTGTGATTCAATCTGGAATACATCTTCTGTGCGAGCCCCCTGCCTTGGTGCTTTATTTGTCAGAGGCTATCTGTAAAATACTGTGGCCGTACAGATGATACTATGATATTTGTGAGATATGTGGGATGTCACAGATCTGGTCAAACTCCCACTGCTGGACACTTGCCACACTGCTGTAAGGGGTTCCAAATCCTGAATCCCACATACCCTTAGAATTCTTGGGCTGGGCAGAGTGTAGGCACTGTTCTTGATTGATCCCCTAGGCACCCACTCCAGGTGCAAACCTCATGTCTGACACCTCTTTTGGTAAGTGGGCACTGTTTCTCCCATGCTGCTCCAGCACCTTACATATTCTTCAAAATTCCTCTTAAGGTATGAGTCTTCTGGTTTACAGTTTACCTCTTCAGGGGGTATGCAATAGTGAAAGTCAACAAACATACAGCTGGACTTTGCACAGGAGCCTCAACACCAGTACTTTTTACCTGGGTAGCACGTGCAATATGCAGATCAATACAAAATAATAAACAGACCTATGCACATTTTTCCTGTCTCCGTTTCCTTACCACTCTGGAGACAAATAGGTTTATTCCAGTGTAAAGCCAATATAAATGTCATCAGAATCAGGCCTTACATGTCCATTCATTTGGATAAACATTTTTTTTTCTTGCTGCTCCACCAAACATCATTATGGTGAGCAGTAATATAGGAAAGTATTTCTTGCCTTTAACAATGGAATCTCCTGTTTTTGAATAGGTTATCAGTTCATATGCTGATCAAGAATGCCGAAAATGTCTGCATGTCAGACTCCAATTGAATGTTTCTCTTACAATAAACAACAGTGAGACTGTCGCTTGATTTAATAATTGTATGACTCTTACAAAATACTTTATATCTGAATCTGGACCTCTTTTTAATCATATAAGAAATGTAAAATATAAAAACTTTATATAATGCTAACAGAAGCTTACAGCTCCATATTTCCTACTTCACCGCATCATTCAATATTAGACTTGAAATTTATGGAGAACTGTGCAGTTCTATCTTCCACTGAAGGTGGTCTCTGTGGATGGTGCATTTATTTTCCTACTTCTGTTTGTGAGATTGACTTTGCACCAATGTTTCCCTGAATATACTGGTACAATTTATTTATTGCAGAGATATAAACATGGAAAGTACTGGCAATTGAAAATGAAATATAACAACTGAGTAGCAGGAAGTTATTCTCCCAACTGTCTCTCATCTTAACAAGTGTGTGCCATAAGTCAAATTATATAAATTAAAGATCTTTATGATAAAGTGTATGAGCTATTAATATTGACTTAATAATGCAACATCAGAAGCTATATATTTTTAAATGAACTCAGCCGTCATAAAAGATAGACCTACAGAATGAAGATCTCTCTCTACCCAAAAACCAAGTTAATTATGAATGGTGGCAGTACCAGTTTCCTTAAAATGACAATTAGTACTCTGGGTGAGTGTGTGCATGCGTGAGAGAGAATGGGAGACTGTTTTTTGTTTTGTTTTTTTAAATGAAGGCACTTGTCTGCTGGAAATTGAATTAATAAAAACTTTATTTCAAAACAACTGTTCTGTAAAAAAACTTTACAGAACTGTAAAATGCTAATAAATTCTGACTACCACCAAGTTTGGCAACAGTTGGACAGGTTATGTAGACAGTTCCTAGCAGGGACGGCTCAGGCTTCTTTGCCACCCCAAGCGGCGGGGGGAAAAAAAAAAGCACTTTGGTGGTAGCTTGACCGTGCTGCTTCATTCCTCGGCGGCGGGTCCTTCACTCCGAGAGGGACTGAGGGACGCACCGCCGAATTGCCACCGAAGACCCAAACGTGCCACCCCTTCCCATTCGCTGTCCCAAGCCTGCTTCGTTCGCTGGTGCCTGGAGCCAGCCCTGGTTCCTAGCCATATCTTAGTAGGCACCTACCTTGGAGTAGCAAAAAGGGGAGGATGGCGAGCTGCTGTAATAGAATAGCTAGAGATTCTCTTTGGACAGGGAATCCCCAGATGGTGAAAAGCCAATGTAGCCAGCTATGGTTCCCAGGGACCATTCTAGGGAATATTCTAGGGGTTGGCAGGAGTACTCTGGAATCTGGTAATCATAGATCAAAGCAACGAAAAAAATTCTAGTTTGTTCAATATGAGAACAATCCTGAGAATGACTGCACCGCACCTTAAGTGGGGTGGGGGTAGGAGGAGGGATGTGTGGTCTGGCTCATCAGAGAAAGGAGAATAGTGGGGTGGGGGATGGGAGAGATGCTCAGAAGCTGCTGCAAATGTGGGGAGTGAGTCAGCAGGGTGATGCTGACTTATCGCCAGGGACTGGAAGGAATGTGTTGTTGAAAAGGGATAAGCCCAGCAGGAGAAGCCCCTTTTCACCAGAGCAGGTGGAGCAGCACCAATCCTCCCTCCCGATGTGGTGGCAAAATACCAGATCTGCTCAGGACCTGCTATGGGCATTGTGCTAGCTACTCCTTTCTAGGAAGACTGGGAAGGAATTCTTCCCTCACCACCAAATTGGCTGAAATGGAGTTGGGTTTTTTCCCCGCCTTCCCCACAGTAGATTGGGGGTGCTGTTACAGTGAGTAGGGAAGGGAATTAGGCTATGATGTTGAAACTCATCATGTAAGTGTAGGGCAGATGTCCAGTGCAGGTACTCCATAAATGATAATGGCTTGGTAAAGGTAAATGGAGATAAAGGACTTAAAAGAAGGCATTTGTTAAAGGAGTGGAATGGGAGAGAGGGATTCAGGGCTCCTATGACTGGCACAGCAGGTAGCCAACCTCCCTTCCATATAGCCCATCTTAACTAGGGTTGCCAGTGTCTGGTTTTCGACCGGAACGCCTGGTCGAAAAAGGACTCTGGCGGCTCCGGTCAGCATGGCTAACTAGGCCATTAAAGGTCTGGTTGGCGGTACTGCAGAGCTAAGGCGGGCTAGTCCCTACCTGTCCTGGCACCGCACTGCGCCCTGGAAGTGGCCAGAAGGTCTGGCTCCTAGGCGGGGAGGCCACGGGGCTCCGCGCGCTGCCCCTTCCCAGAGGACTGGCTCTGCACTCCCATTGGCCAGGAATTGTGACCAATGGGACCTGGGGAGATGGTGCCTGAGGGCAAGAGTAGCGCATGGACTGTCCTGGCACCCCTGCCTAGGAGCCGGACCTGATGGCAGCTTCTGGGGTGCAGCCTGGAGCCAGGACAGGCAGGGGGCCTGCCTTAGCCCTGCTGCACTGCTGACTGGGAGCCGCCTGAGGTAAGCCTGTGCCCCAACCCGAAGCCTGAACCTTCGGTCCCAGCCCTGACCGCCTCCAAACCCACAGCCCCCCTCCTGCACCCCACCCTCTGCCTCAACCCGCAGCCCCCTCCTGGGCTCCAAATCCCTCAACCCCACCACCCCAGCCAGGAGTGCCCTCCTGCACTCCAAACCCCTCATCCGTGGGCCGACCCCAGAGCCCACATCCCCAGCCCAGAGCCCATACTCCCTCCTGGACCCCAACCCCCTGTCTCAACAGACAGTCCCCTCCCGCACCCCAACCTCCTGCCCCAGACCAGTGAAAGTGAGTGAGGGTGGGGGAGAGCAAGCCACCGAGGGAGGGGGAATGTAGTGATCAGGGAGTGGGGCCTTGGGGAAGGGGCAGGGCTAGGGTGATCGGTTTTGTGCAATTAGAAAGTTGGCAACTCTAACCTTAACTGTTCAGAGGTGGGGGGGGGAAGCAATGGGTTGGCTGGGGGACTTGGATGGAAAAAGAAGGGGGTGGCGGAAACCCACAGATATTGAATGATCATGGAGTTACCTGCACTGTACACTTTTATTTGCCAGGTAATCCCTGACATGTAATAATAAAGTTCTGGTCTGATTAAAACCATATTGAGTGTCTCCTGTCCTCCTTTCAGTATAGCCAGACAAGCTGGCCCTTTGAATCAAAAATCCACTAAAATATCCAGTCTCTGCAAAATAACTGGATCCCAGAGTGCTGGGACATGGAATATTCATGAAAAAAATCTATAGTAACCATTTTCAATAGCAGTTGGTCTCAATCGTTTAATTTTTTTAAGAAATACTCTGCATATGAATGCTTGTTTTTCTAAATTCATAAGGGCCATAATAACCAACATCAGAACTTTCTTGGTCCTATCATCCCCAAACAAATGGCCAAATGGAAAGGGTGAAGCAAATCCTGGAACAATATCACCGGTGGTACATCAGCCACCATGGGGATGATGGGTTTCCACTGTTATCCTATGTGGAGTTTGCATATAATACAGCTCCTTCATGGGACAAAGCCCCTCCCCCACCCCTTTTTTTTGCCGACTATCGGTACCACCCCTGATTCCACCCTGAATTATCTGCAACCTGCCCCAACCTGATAGCTTTGGAATGGGTAAAACTGATTCATCATACCCAGAGAGCTAAATACCAGCCTGGAAGACGCAAAACAGGATTACAAGTGGTAGGAGGATCAAGGATGACAGAAAGACCCCAACTTCTCTGTATGCCAGAAAAATATGGCTCTCAGTGAGGCATCTCCATACTGACAGACCAGCCTGTAAACTTGATCACCAATTCTTCAGCCTGAATCGAATCCACCAATCGATCAACCCAATTGCTTTCAAACTCCACCTGCCTCATTCTCTCAGGTATCATGGTATTTCATGTGTCCCTCTAGAAGCCATACGTGTCTAACCCTTTTCCCCACCGAACACAACCACCCTTCTGCAACCCTCTGGTGCAAGTTCAGCACCATAATGAGTATATCATCCACAAAGTCCCTGATTTTAAAAGCAAGTGGGGTAAGCTGTGATGCTTGATTGATTGGGAAGGCTATAGACTGCTGAAATTGTCCATGTACCTGAACTTGTAAAAACCTTTCCTGACAACTATCCTGAAAAGTCCAGCCTATTGCTGCCTTAGGGAGGGGGTGATGTGACGTCCCAGGTCTCAAAACCCAGACAATCACTGCATCTTGGCCACCTCTTGCTGGCTCTGACTCTAGCTTAACTCCTGGGTCAAATCAGGAGTTGACTCTGATGCTGACCCTCAACTCCATTCCCTGTCCTGGATGCCTGTTTTGCCCACAAGACCTGACTCCTAATCTGACTACTAGGCCAGACTGCCTATTTTCCGGTTCCTAACAGTTTTATGGTCTGGTTCTATGAAATTTGACCTCTCTGTGTAATTACAATCACCTCTTCCTTAGTCATTAGGTTTTTATTGGAAAACTGGAGACAAATTGAATTCGGACACATAGTGTTTAGTATGCGTCCATACTGATGACGGATTCTGCTCGATAACGATTCAAAGCAGTGTGGACTGACACATGTTCATTTTCATCATCTGAATCAGCTGCCACCAACAGAAGGTTGGCTTTCTTTTTTGGTGGTTCGGGTCCTGTAGTTTCCTCATCGGAGCGTTGCTCTTTTAAGACTTTGAAAGCATGCTCTACACCTAGTCCCTCTCAGATTTTGAAAGGCACTTCAGACTCTTGAACTTGGGTCAAGTGCCATAGCTATCTTCAGAAATCTGATATTGGAACCTTCTTTGCGTTTTGTCAGATCTGCAGTGAAAGTGTTCTTAAATCAAACAACATATGATGGGTTGTCAACCAAGACTACCATTACACAAAATATATGGCAGAATGCAGGCAAAATCATGGAGCAGGAGACATACAATTCTCCTCCAAGGAGTTCAGTCACAAATTTAATTAACTAATTTTTTTTTTAAAACAAACATCATCAGCATGGAAGCATGTCTTCTGGAATGGTGGTTGAAGTGTGAAGAGACATATGAACATTTAGCATATCTGGCATGTAAATACCTTGCAATACCAGCTACAAGAGTGACATGCGAATGCCTGTTCTCACTTTCAGGTGACATTGTAAATAAGAAGTGGGCAGCATTATCTCCGTTAAATACAAACGAACTTGTTTCTCTTAGCGACTGGCTGAACAAAAAGTAGGACTGAGTCAATTTGTAGGCTCTAAAGTTTTACATTGTTTTGTTTTTGAATGCAGTTATGCAACAAAAAAATCGACATTTTTAAGTTGCACTTTCACAATAAAGAGATTGCATTACAATACTAGTATGAGGTGAATTGAAAAATACTATTTATTTTGTTTGTCATTTTTAAAGTGCAATTATTTGTAATCAAAAGTAATATAAAATGAGCACTGTACACTTTGTATTCTGTGCTGTAATTTAAATCAATATATTTGAAAATGTAGAAAAACATCCAAAAATATTTAATAAATTTCAGTTGGTATTTTACTGTTTAACAGTGTGATTAAAACTGATTAATCATGATTAATTTTTTGAGTTAATCATGTGAGTTAACTGCGATTAATTGATAGCCCTAATATATACTTATATATTTTACTATTATTGTTTTCCCCCGTAAACGCCTTAGAAAAATAATTTAAATGTTCTGATACATCCTTACGATGTAAGGCACAAGGGAGATGTTTTCTTCATATTTTGTGGTCCTGCAATTTAATCAAACGCTAGTGAGAAATTATTTGTTTTAATATAATTGTTTTTTAAATTAAACTGGATCCAAAATTCATCAGTGGCAATGTTCTGCGGCTTTTAAAAAAGTTTACTTTACAAAAAGAAATCAACTGAAGCCTACAAGGGTGCTTTTGAATTTGCATTATTTGCCTGTTCTCGCACTCCAGTGCGATTTGTCATCTGTGCAATGCATGCCTTTTCTTTACCCATTTATTACATTTTTTATGAAAATGACTATGGCTTTGGGCTACTGGTTACATACTGTTCTCAAGAAGCCTCTGTTAAATGTTGAGTACTATTGTGTATTATAAATTTGCTAATATGAGTATGTACAAAACATAAATACAATAAAACAATGTAAAAACATAACCATAAACCCATAAAAAGTAATGAGGTATTAAGACTCCAAATGTTGGAGCATTTAACCAATTCCCTTTCTGCAGGAGTCAATGCAACTAGAGCATAATAAGGAAGCTCAATCTTTATAACAATTTCTGTGATAATAAAAATACTAATTACTTATTACTATTACTATTATTATTGTAGTGAAAGTGGTACTCACTGCTATATTTAAGGTTGCATAAGTGTTTCCAATCTAACCCTGTTGTCTGTTGCTTTTAATTTTCAGAACCTTTCAAGTATAGGGATAATATCTTCCATGTTTTGACCATGTCTGCGTCAAGGCCTTTTTTTGTTTGTTTTCTTCATTTGATCAAAACCTATTTAGTCATTTTTGACAAAAAGTCTGAGGGGAAAATGCACTCTACATTAGAATTTGGAAGCGGGGGGGGCGTACACACACACATGCAGCATGCAACTTTCACATCCTTTCTCCCCTCAAAATCCCTCTTGCCCCACAGCTGCCTCTCATCAATTGCATCTGGTGACCAAGGGTCTCCATACTACAGATCTGCTAAGGTATACAGAGGGTGAAGCTCTAGTTCCTTGCTCCTTAGAACATCTGCAGCTATGTCTGCCCTACAAAAGGTATAAGGTCCCTAAAGCAGAGGATCTTCTTTAGTAGGTTTTAAGGGCTCAGAATCCAGGCCATGCCACAACTGCTAGGATTCGCAGGAGACATCTACTCTTCTGATCCTGGCCCCCATCCTGGCCCCTTATGTTGCTCTGCTAGGAGCTGCATAGGGAAGTAGGATGGAAAATGCCCCGATGTAGCAGCTAAATAGGGCTGTTATAAGCAGCTCTGTGCTGGTGCTCCTCCTAGCCATTGGCATGCAAAGTGTGTTGGCTGTAGGGCAGAAGGAAGCTCTGGAGCTGCTCTAACTTACACGGGGAAGTGTTTCAGCCATCACAGACACCCAAAATCAAGAAGGCCTGAATATGGTCTGAAGCCACCTTTGCTCTTTTGTGTTGCACTTTCTGTACACTCTCTCTCTCAGGGACACAGAATTTAACCCAGAGATTTTAAAAATTGTAGCATGTAACATTCAAAATTGACTGACTTCAGTAAAGTTACACCAGAAGTGGATTTGGACATGGAGACCATCTTGTAGTGTATTACTTGGATGTCAGCCAAACTCCATGAGCATTTTCTGGCAAATGAAGGCCACCTAAATTTGCAGTGAAGTTAACTGCATAGTTAACTTCCTCTTCCTCTGCGCTGTGTCTAAGTCAGGCTATGCTGTACAATGTATGCCCCCAATGCAGCAAAGTGCTTAAACATGTATTTAACTATAAGCATGTCCTTTGGTCCATCCCCATTCTACAAAGCACTTAAGCATGTGCTCAACTTTGACTTCTATAGGATTCAAGTATATGCTTAAAGTTGAGTATATGCTTGAGTGCTTTGCTGAATTGGGGACCAAAGGCATAAGGGGATTTTAGGTGAAAACATTAGGGGAGTTTACTTGGGGCAGAGCAGCAGAGAGCTTTGAAGACAAGGACAAGGTACTGTAACTTTTTTCATGTAAAGTGATTGAGAGAAAAGGTAGAAGGAAGGAGAAAAGGAGGGAGAAGAGGAGGAAGGACAAATCAAGAAACCCAATTCCCATATATCTTTCCACAAAACTTCTGGCCATTTTATTCTGATTTAGCTGCAGTTTCAATGACAGAGTTTGCCTCTGCCACCTCTACCTCAGTGTCTGGGCTCCCTTCAAATTCCCTAACTAGAACCCCCAAATTTCCAAATACAGACAGTGTTTTGGGTTGCCTCAGTGTTTGAGTGTCCATTTTGAAATACATAGGACTTGTTTTTCAGAAGTGCTGAGCACCCATAACTCCAAATGTTATTAATGAGTGTTGTAGGTACTCAACACCTCTGACATTCTCATGCTGGGCACTCAAAAAATGAAGGCACCCAAATGAATGGCTACTTTTGAAAATTTGAGCCCAGATTTATCATTGTTGGTACATGTCCTTCAGACTTATATAACCACTTGCTGTCATGGTTACTTGCATTCCATATCTTGCTAGCTGCTTACATCCAGCGTGCTGAGCAGGTAAAAGTATGAGCCAATATTGTTTGTCCTAATAAGAATCTAATTCAATAAAATATCAATTTGACTGCCATCCTTTGCAAGCCCCGCAAATCAGATTCTATCTGAAAGTAAGGCATTAATGTACATCAGTACATGTACGTCTGACATTTACAAACAACGAATAGTGTCTGGCTGCAAGAACCTTGTCCTTAATTCACAGGACAATTTAAAAAAAATGGACTGCAAAAAAATAAACTTCATAATTAGCGTGCTTTTCTCATGATGTACTGTCAGTTAGCAGCATTCTTCAGGCTGCAGAAAATTTACTGGTGTTCCTTTGATGGAACACTGGTACTTTTTTAAGGTCTGTACCACATACAAGTTCTTCCTAATGTGAATGGTATTTTTGGCAGCACTAAAACAATTAAATGCATGTAGTTGGCTCTCCCTCCAGACCCCCTATTTCTTGTGACTCAGGTCTTATCCTTTTCAGCCAGAGAGATCATTAATTTTTCTAAGTATTAACCAGCCACATAAAATCTTTTTATAGCTGGTTTCGCCCACGTGAAATTTATGAGATGACCAAAGACCTTGATATTATTCTGATGTAACTATTCAGCATAACATCTATATGCCTTGCTCTCATGAGCCTTGTAAAAGGTATTTTACAGTCAATTTTGTTGCCAGATAAATCAAGATATAACATCCTAAACCCTCCAAAGCTTGATGCATTTTTTTCCTGGGGCAATCTTGGTACCAAAAGACATACTACGTGACAAACATCCAAAACATATGACATCTAGCTCCGTTTTTGAACATCAAGTCTACCATGCATTCCAGTTTACCTTAAACCTTAAAATGTTATTCTTAGATTGTTTTCAATTTCTTACATTATGTTCTCTTTAAAATGACTTTATTTAAAAATAAAATACATGTAGTGCTGGAATCTCAACAATTATGCATGGCAATTTCATCAGTCTCTAAAGAGTAAATATTCTGAGAAGAGATAGATGGCCATATGTCTTCTTTTTTTTTTCCTGGCACACACACTAATCTTTGTTGGAGCCACTTGAATTTGGGACAACAAATATCCCAGAGCAGTAGTCACTTTCTTCATCTATATATGATATTGTTCTTTATTTTTTACATTCTATTAAGTACATCTTTCACTGGAATTTACCAATGGGATACTAATCACTCTGGGAGCTGTCAGTTCAATGGTTTACCATACAGTTACACCTTAATTTCATACTCTCCCTTCATTTTATCCCTAGTGTAACTCTGGAACTATCGTTAGTTTGTATCTCACTCTTGGTCTCAATTAGAGAGTTCTTCAAAACCCCTGCAACTAATCCAAAGACTATTATGGTAGAAGGATTAAAAGTTGTACTGAAACCTTTTGTAACACAATGCACATATGGTCCTTAGGTGCTTTTTCACTTTTTCTCAGCAGCACATGGAAATATTCCCCTTAATTCATGTGCCTTTTTTTTTTAAAGCAAACTATACTCAAATTTCTGAACTTGATTTCAGACTGAAATTGAAAGCAAACTTTCACTTCAATTTATACTGATGGCATTTTTAATCTCAGATAGATAGATAATCACTTCTAATCCTGTACAGAGCTCATCTGACAATGCTGACAATCAGCAATGATCAAGGTACATTTGCATTTATTTGGACACTTATGAACCAACAAAAACTTTGTTTACTTGTGATAAAATTTGCTACATAACAATAAGAGAAGTACAAGATTATGTGTGCTCTATAGTAGGATGGGGACTCAACTTTTTCACAAATCCAATACTTAAATCCCCTTCCAAAGAGAAATCTACTCCCACACTGTACTATGAGTTTAGATACATCGGAATATGTCAAATCTAAATTATTATTATTTAATACAATGTCATGGGGTCAGGATGTGAAAATTGGACTTACCATGGAACTCAGGTTCATATCTTAACTACAAAAAGACTGTCATGTTTTGGACTCCATCCTTATTTCTTTTTTGTAAAAGAGGTGCTTTCCTGCTTCACATATAAAGATTTTTATCTTTGTTTTGTTTTTTATTTCATTACTATTTGGCTTTACAATAATATTAAAATGAGGTGTATGGGGGACTAGGGAGGAGTAGTACCTCTTTTGGAGGAACACGTCATGCTCCTTTGGAAGAAGTTAATCCGCTTTGGTCCCCACCTACACCCACCTTTCACCTGTGGCTCCAAGCAGCTGTTTGCATGGGACAGAAGGCACACCCTGGGAAACTGCTTCGACGAGTGGGCCAAACCAGGAAAAGGTAGTTGATGGATCTTTTGCCCTCGGCGAGACAGGGAAACTGCCTCTCTCTAGCATGCAAAGACTCTTCTGGTAGATTGGGCAGAGGAATTCAATTTGTGATTCAACAGCCACAAAGGCGGTTCAGCAACTTGCTGGGGGCACGAAGAGCATGACAAGGCATGGAAGTGTCCTCATCACCCACTGCAGCCAAGGAAGTCCCCAACTGTAAAGATTCTTCGTGCCGCGGGAATCTGGCTTTCATGGCCAAGAGAGTGGGGCTGCCCCATGCAATGTCTTTCTCACTTAAAAATTTCCCACACAGGTTCTCGCAACTCTCATCTCAATAACATCTTATCAAATCTCATCATCATCATAATCATATTAATTTAAGTCCTGTGGCGATGGGGGCATGGCAAAGTGACTGGTGGAGATGACCACCGGCAGTCATCGCCACAATCTTGCACATAGGCAGCCTTGGGATCAGTAGCCATTCAGCTCCATCCCTGGGGTAGCGGAGAAGTTCAGCAGCATCCTAGGCGATTAAGCAGCCCTTTTTAGGATAGCACTGCTCACCTTTTTAAGGGAAGGGTCTAGAAAAGACGCCCTAAACATTGCCTGCCCCATAATATCTGGCCAGACAACCGCACCTGGCAGATCATCCTACAGCGGTCAAAAAACAAAGACGACAAGACACCCTAGGAGCATGGAATGTCTGCACCCTTATAGATGGAGATGATGCATGAAGGCCTGAGAGAAGAACAGCTCTCGTCTCCAGAGAACTGGCCCGCTATAATATTAATATTGCAGCACTGAGTGAGACTAGATTGGCCGAAGGTTCCATCAGTGAGCTAGGAGGTAAGTACACTTTCTTTTGGAAAGGAAAAGCAGAGGATGAAGACAGGATCCATGGAGTTGGATTTGCCATAAGAACATCACTCCTGAAACAACTTCCTGACCTCCCTGTTGGCCTGAATGAATGGCTCATGAAACTTCGATTTCCCTTGACTCCTGTACGGCATGTCACTATCATCAGTGCCTATGCACCTACACTGACCAGCACAGAGGAAAGCAAGGAACAGTTCTACAATGACCTGGACTCGATCATCAGATCAACCCCTGCATATGACAAACTCATCCTGCTGAGAGACTTTAATGCCAGAGTTAGTAGGGACCGCAATGACTGGAGAGGTGTGCTAGGGTGACGTGGAGTGGGAAAGATGAACAGGAATGGACTCCTCCTCTTGGGTAAATGTGCAGAACACAGTCTGCTCATCACTAACACCATCTTTAGGCAAAATGATAAATATAAAAGGACATAGATGCACCCATGGTTCAAACAATGGCACCCAATTGACTATGTTATCATCCACCAATGAGACATCCGTGATGTCAGAAGTACCAGAGCCATGTGTGGTGCAGAATGCTGGACAGACCACAGACTGGTAAGAGCAGTGCTGAACCTGCATATCATCCCTTCACAGTGAAAGTGTCCTAAACTTAATAAAACAGCATTCAATATAGCAAAGCTCAAGCACACTATCAGGTGCAGTTTCAGCAGTCACTTGATGACAAGCTTTTTTCATGCCCGCCAATCACTGGCAACCCATCGGAAAAATGGAACCAGTTTAAACTTTTGCTCATTGACACAGCTAAATCAGTGCTGGGACCAAAGAAAAGGGTACACCAGGATTGGTTCAAAGAGAACAACGAGGACATCTCCAAACTCTTAAATGACAAACAGAAAGCATTTGTTGAATGTCAGAATGAACTCACTTTCATCTCAAAGAAAGATAGGTTTAAGTACCTACAGAGCAAGGCCCAGTCTGAACTAAGGAGAATGCAAAATGAGTGGGGAGAGAGGAAAGCTGCAGAAGTCCAACGTTATGCAGATACAAACAATGCAAAGATGTTCTTTGACTCTCTCAAAGCAGACTATGGACCACTGAAATCTGGCACAGCCCCCTTGAAGTCAGCAGATGGCACAACCCTCATCAAAGACCAGGAGGGAATCGTACAGAGATGGGCTGAACACTTCAGTAGTCTACTTAATAGACCATCCACAGTTGATCGGTGTGACCATTTACCTGAGAAACCCATCAAAGAGGATCTTGATCTCCCTCCATCAATTGAGTAAGTTATAAAAGCCTTCAAACAACTGAACTCTGGCAAAACACTGGGAAAGGATGGTATCCCAGCAGAATTGTATGAAAGAGCAGGCCCAAAGGCTATTGAGGTGTTTCACGACATCCTGAGTAGCATTTGGGAGGAAGAAGAAATGCCACAAGACCTCAAAGATGCTATTATTGTATCACTGTTCAAAAACAAAGGCAGCAAAGCTGACTGTGGAAACTACAGAGGCATTGCTCTCCTCTGTACAGCAGGCAAAACACTAGCTCGCATTCTACTGAACAGACTCAAACATATCTGAGGAGAATCTGCCAGAAGTGCAGTGTGGTTTCAGACCAGATCGTAGCACTATGGACCTGATCCTTGTTGTAAGGCAGGTCCAGGAAAAATGTTTAGAGCAGAACATGGAACTGTATGCAGTTTTCATCGATTTGTCCAAAGCTTTTGATACAGTCAACAGAGAAGGTCTATAGGCTATTCTACATAAACTGGGCTGTCCAAGAAGATTCATACAAATCATCCATCTGTTCCAGGACCACATGACAGTGCAAGTACTAGCCAGTGGTAACTTTTCTGATACATTTAAATCTCAAATGGAGTGAAGTAAGGCTGCGTATTTGCTCCAATGTTGTTCAACTTGTTCTTTTCTTGTATTCTCAGCCATGCCACAAGGGACTTGAATCAGGGGATACATGTCTGCTACTGAGTCGATGACTCCCTCTTTGATCTTTGAAGACTCAGTGCTAAGACTAAGACATTGGAGAGGCTTCTCATCAGGACACTTTTTGCAGATGACTGCGCCTTGATGGTTCATAGACAAGATGTCCTTCAGGTCAACGTTGATAGATTTTCTCAATCATCCCAGCTCTTTGGCCTCACCATCAGTCTCCGGAAGACAGAGGATTTGTTCCAACCAGCACCTCATTCCAATGCCCCAACCCCAGCCGTCTTCATCCAAAGCACACAGTTGAAAAATGTGGATCAGTTCAAGTATTTGGGCAGTACCATCTCAAGTGACGGTTCCCTGGATAAGGAAATCTCCTCCAGAATTAGTAAGTCAGCCCTTGGTTGAATTCGAACAAAATTTCTTGACCGACACAACATCCATCTCTCCACCAAATTGAAGATCTACAGTGCAGTGGTTCTATCATCTCTCCTGTATGGATCTAAGATGTGGACTCTTAATAGACATGACATTAAACAGCTTGAGCAATTTCACATGTGCTCCCTCCACTCAATGAGCATCGCTGGCAGGACAGAGTGACCAATATTAAGGTCCTTGAGAGAGTAAACACAATCAACACTGAGGAAATGTTATTGAGAGCACAACTTAGGAGGACTGGGCATGTCATCAGAATGGAAGACCACCTTCTCCCAAAACAGATCTTGTATGGGAAGCTGAGTCAGAGCAAAAGAAAGAAGGGTCGTCCGTATAAGCACTTCAAAGATAATCTGAACAGCAGTCTCCAGTGGGCTGGCATCAATCCCAAAGACCTTGAGTAAATTGCTCAGAACAGGACTCACTTGCGGTCTCTGACAAGATCCGCATGTGACAAGTTTGAGCGTGATCGACAAAATTATTTCCAAGCTGCACGTGAAAGGTGCCACAGAGCTGCACAAACATAGATACAGACTTCCCATGCCCTCAGAGTGGCTGACTCTGTGTATCAGGATTCGGACTGTACATATGCAAACGATTGATGAAAATCTGCTTCCATTGTATCACAAACTGAGCCGGGTAGGTTAGCTCAACTACTTTTGTATGTCTACATTGCATCTGGAATTGTGCTTCCCAAAACAAATGAAGATTCACCTCACCATGCATTAAGTGGTGGAGACCGTAGTCTGGCTTGCTGGAAAAGGTGTGTGTCCCTTTTACTCCTGGGGGAATTCTGCATCACTGTGTGTACACAGAATTCATGTCCCCCACAGATTTCTTTTGCGTCCGTGCAGAAAAATGACTTCTGACAGGGAAGCAAAGGGAAGGCGAAAGAACGGCCACACGCCCCTCCCCGGCAGTGCAAGCAGGTTGGTTTGGGCCCCCAGAGCAGCTTGTAGAGATGTAAATCACCACCTGGAGAGGGTGTGGGAAGTCATGTGTGTGTGTCAGAGAGAGAGAGAGACACACACTGTCCATCTTGCTCGCTACTGCACCACACTTGGAGTGGAGGGGCAGGGCTTCGGGGTGTTTCTGAGGAGGTAGGTGTGGGGCAGGCTCTGTCCCCTCAGTCAGAGCAGACTATAGCAGCCTGCTTGTTTAGTGAATTGTTCCCATTGTCTTTGTGAATTCCCCCAGGAGTAGGGTGACCAGATGTCCCGTTTTTAAAGAGACAGTCCCATTTTTGGGGCCTTTTTCTTATATAGGCGCCTATTACCCCCTACCCCTTGTCCCATTTTTTCACAGTTGCTATTTGGTCACCCTACCTAGGAATATGAAACAGATGTAAAAGGTTTAAGGCTCCTTTACATTGCCTTATAAATTCTTATGGTGCTTTATTGATTAGAAATGGTCTAAATGTTTGGACTGAAAAAATTCCCTATCAAAATGTGCTCCATGAACTGTTTGCTACTGACCTTTCTGGAGATGTTCAGCAGCTGATATAAATTGTGAGTTTGATTCCCCAGCCCTCACTTGCTCTTCAGTTTCCTATGATGTAATACTGAGCATATAGCTGTATATATTTGTTGACTAATAACTAAAAAGAAAGGGTCAAACCTAGTTACATTACTATTAGGCAAGGGCATTTAGGGATTTCCTCCAATGCGCCCCACTCCCATTCTTCATCCATTGTATTGTAGTTTAAATAAATGACAAAAATAATTGAAATCAGAATGATTATATTGTGTTATTTTAACAAATAAAATACACAGCATGTTCAAATATTGTATGCAGAATTTGTAATTCTTTGGTGGAGAATTCCCCCAGGAGTACCCTTTAAGGGCTAGAAAGCCCTACAGTGACTTTCTATTGCAGTTGCAGACCAGGTCAGGAATGGGACACTGACCCATTCCCCCCTCCACCTGCCAGGTGACTGGAAGAGAGGGAGGATTATATAAGGCCATACCAGTGCAGGAAATGCTCTCTTAACTGGTCCCAGCAGAGCATTACCCACACTCCCACCCATGCAAGTGGTGAAATACTGGATTTTATCAAGATCCACTGTGGGCATTGTGCTTATCCTTTCTACGGGGGCTGGGAAGGAATTTTTCCCTTACCGCCAGATTAGCCAAGGCCAAGTGGGTTTTTTTTCCACCTTCCCCACAGTGGGCTTTGGGGGGCTTAGTTTGGATGAATGTGAAACAGGAGTTAGGCTATGGTGTCACAACTTATTATGTTAGCGTGAGGGCAGATGTCCAGTGCAGGTACACTGCGTGGAAGGGATACGGTAATCAGATAATATGGATTGGTAAAGAATTTAAAGGAGGTATTATTTAAAGGAGCAGAAATGGGGGTGGGATCTGTGGCTCCTATGACGATACAGCAGGGAACCAAGCTCTGCTTCACCTGTCATTCAAGGAGAGGCAGATGGTGAGGTCCCAGCAGCAGGGGATCAGGATAAGTAATGAGGAAGGCTGATAGAAGCCCTCCAGGTGCATATTGAAATGATTATGAATTACCTGCACTGTACACTTTTATCTGCCATTTACTCCCAGATTTTTAAGAACAACATTGCAGCCTAATCAAACCACATCCATTGTCTCCAACATAGCCAGACAAATGTTCTAGCTCTGCTTGAGCCGGAATGCTAAAAATAGCAGGGTAGCCATAGGTAGCAAAGGTGGCAGCTCGGACTAGCTGCCTGAGTACAAACCTACCTGGACCCCCTGGAAACATACTGGGGGGGGGGGGCGGGGAAGCTAGCCAGACCAACTGCCTTTGCTACCCACCACTACACTGTTATTTTTAGCACACTAGATTGAGCAGACATAGTGCTTTTGTCTACCTACTCTGGGAAGCACACTTCAGCTGCAGCCTAGAAATACTCCTTGAGCAAGTTTGCAGTCTGTCAGTTTGACATCTTTCTTATACCATGTAGAATCATAATGAAAGAAACTGCCTTTTCACCTGTCTCTTGGCATCTGTGATTAAATTTTCACAAAAGTCTTTCAAAAATAACATTTCAATGGAGTATAAAATGAGTATCCAATTCTCTTTTGACGACTCATTCTCTTTCATCTGGTCTTCTGACAAGTGTAAAATGCCCAATACATGTCGGCCTTATCTCCCACACTGTATGAAGGCATTCCTATGTTTGATCACATCATAAAGGTAACTAAAACCTGCCAAGGCTATAAATGCATTCAAAACTTTCATCTCGTTACTAACATTAGCACTGATCTGGGGTTGTGGAGGGAGCATAGAAATAAAAGTATGATTTTGACCTAACCGTTCTCTCTAGTATCAAATGAGTTACAATAATCATACAAAACAAACATAAAAGGACATTAATATACTGAAGACAAATCTTTAATTTAAAAAAATATATTTGGAGATTAATTTTGCAGTATCCACTCAGTTCTAACAATACCAAAATTATAGAAAGAGAAGACAAATAGCAAGTCGGAGTCAAGTGTCAGGTTCATTTACTGTTATTTTTCTCTTTACTAATTAGATTTTTAAAAGCAAAGTTAAATTTGACAGATTTTATAATTCTCATAACCCTCCTTTAGACACAAGATGTTAACAAAATCTTTAAAAATGACAAAGGTGTGCAACAATTTGAGCAACATGGGACAGTAAGTCAATCCAAAGAAATATTTGAAGGCATAAAACTAGTATAAATCACTTCTTTAGCTTAAATTGTGTTTATTAAATGGAGATCCTGTTCACTAAAATATATGACACAAATATCATTACTTATTCTTTTCTGGAGTATTACTACTTGTATTTCAGTGATATGAAACTTACTGATCTGTAATAATTATAACTTCAAGATAATGATATTCGATCCACACTCCTTGATTTGTGTTCTAAAATGTGACTGACTGAGATCATGTGAAGATTTTAGAATTCTGGGAAGATGCACATTCACCTGAGCTGAAGGTGTAGCATGCCACAGTTCCCAACTATCAGTTCTTTTTGGATCACAAAAAGCTAGGAAGAAAAAGACAAAGCCAACTCTCACAGATGAGGAAAGGCAGTTGAGTGATTTCTTAAAACTGTTACCATCAAAGAACAATAATTCCAGGTAAGTAATTTTCATCTCTCTCCAAAAATCAGTGATTTATAATGGAGCTGCAACCCTGGAGACTGAAAATGTCAAAGGAAGTCTTCCTGATGGAATAAATTTCAATAACAAATAAAAATCATATTGAACTCACACCTGAACTCACAAATTTTACAATATATCCTGACCAACTAACTTCTTGTTTATAAGAAGAAAAAAAAGTTACATTGTTTACATAAGTAATGAACAAACAAATATATGGTACAGCACACATTGAACTTTTTCATCCAAAGTGGAAGAAAATTCTTCATCCTTTTATGCAGTATTCCCCTACCTGATTACTTTAATCCTAGAGAACAGTTAGTTTGAAATCCATTAACTCTGTGCTGAATAAGATGGCATATAAATACACATAAAATATACATACACACACAAACATACAAGTTATATAAAATGAAAGATGGATTGATAACTAACAGCCTAGTTACACAGACTCTTGCCAATACCTCTATATTTTATGGAGTTTGCATACTGGCATATATCATATAAAAGATCTTCAAGCTTGGTGCCACAGGACAAAAAACTGCAAGGGAGTTAAATTGAAAGATTTACAAGATTTCGTATAGCCTGTAACAAGTGCTTAATTTGTAATGAAAGAGGTACCGGGGTTCAAGCAATTTGTTTACGTTCATAACTGATGCAGCAAGCCCAGAGATGCTGGGGCTATGATCTTCCAAGTGTAGAGGTGCCAGGACTCAGTGCTGGCAAGCCCTGGCACAAATTTTGCACTGCCTGCAGACTAAAACAGAGTGACAGAGACCATATTTAGGTCACAACTCTCAGAAATCTCTCATGAGATAAAGATACCTACTCTGTCACCCAAAGAACTGAATAAGAGTTATGACCAGATAACAAGACAACCTACAAATATGTACTTGTTTAAAATACTAGACAACTTAATAAGGGGAAAAATCAGTCATTTTTACATGGACTAGAATTATGATCACACCAAAGAACAACTAAAAGTCTCACAGAGAAAATACTTGAGAACATTCTTGAATAACTACAATGTAAAAATAAAGGCTGCACCTAAAAATAGGTGTAAATAGAGCTGTGTCCATTTTGTTATATACCTGAAGGTTAGCAGAGGTTCAAACACTTTCAACCAAATCCTTCTGTGAGCCATCTGCTTAACCATAGGATTCCAGAGAAGTAGTTACGGTTTCATTTCATTTGAAACCAGAATTGTTTTTTCCAGACTTTAGAACACTCGTTTTTTCAGACTACTGGACAAGTGAACACTCAAAATATTACGGAAGTACCATGCATAGTTCCAAAAGTAGGGCTGAGCTGAGTTTTGCATTTAAAACAGGGATTCATCCATTTAGTTATGTATGAAAGTAACAGCATACAAGCCTCAAAATTATAGTACTTACTATTTGAGTACATGAAAATCAATTTTTGAAGAATTTACAAGTAGATCTGTCAATTGGTTTATCAGTTAAAGTTAAGAATGAATTTACCACCCAGTCACTGACCATATTTTCCCTAAATTATCTTAATAATGGAATGAAACTCAAAGACAGATTCAAACTTTCAATGCCTCATAAAACTTCCAATATAGTTAAAACTTACTGAAATATAATGTACTGTATAAATTTGAAGTACTTGGTTCACTGAGGGCAGTTTGGAGTCACTCTCACTGAGAACAATGGCAGATGGTGAAAGACAGAAATTCCTTATAGATATTTCTGAACAAACTGCCTGCACCGTCTACTGACACTAAACTTTCAGTTATGAAAAATAACAGCAAAAATGACCATTACTCCTATATATTTCTTTTTAAAAAGTTCCTATTGCATGAGCTCTGATAAACACAGAGTATGGGAGAGAACATTAGTGTGTATGTATGTTTGTGTGTGAAGGACAAGCAGGACCAACAATTTGGGGTGTCACAGAATGTAAACAGTTGCCTGAGGTGGGGGAAGAATTTGCAGGACAGAAGAGAGGGAGAAACTAGAGTGTATACTGTCTGCTTTGAGCTGCTCTGGAAAAACAAAACAATTGTAAATCCAGTTTACTGTTCAGTGTGTCTAGCTGTTTTGTTCTTCTCCAGAGCAGGGTTAAGCAAACAGAGCCTACTAGTGAATCTGGCCATACAAGTTAATTTAAAAAAATATTTGTGATACTTCATACCTTCAAATCATTAGAAATATCACACAGTAACATTACCTTTGAATTTCTTGTTCACCGTTCATGTATGAACTTAAAAAAAGACTATTCCCTGACAAAATCTATGTTAAGAGGTGTTAAGGTTGAGAGTATATTTCAATAATTCAACGGAAGGTCATGATCATGAATGTGCCTGCTACTATTCAAACAGAAGCATTTCAGGGTCATTCTTTATTTGTATAATCATTTTATGTTTGATAGGTCACCTGAGACTCAGCTGGAGAGCAACATAAAAATATGTCAAGCCTTCTCCTCAGGAAGAAAAAAATATGTACTTATGTTCTGGAAGAACATCTATGGGACTCATGAAATCATGATATGAACTCATTCCAGCAGTTATTATTTCTACTAGGGACCTCTGTTGCCAATAAGAATAAAAGAAAAAAATTCTCAACTCAACAAAACAAAGTTAAATTTCTTTAACAAACACAGAGTATGTGGTATTACTTCTGAAAAGCACTCACTGACCTTCCCTCAAACCATGACCTGGTGACCAGATGATACCTAAAATTACTAATGGTTGTGAAACCCTTTTTCAAAACAGAGTGAAGCAGGCAGAGTTTTATCTTCATTCCCTTAAGAAAAAAAAAAATACCCCCACACTTCTGAAGTCTTCAGTGAGAGTGAAAAAATAAAAAAAAAATTAATAAAGAGTGGCCTTTATCAACTACCTCACATAAAAATATACAGTAAAGTAGCATAGCAAAAGCTGACATATTCTCATACCCTGAGTGTGCACTTCCAATAAAACCTCTATGCAAAGCTGCATTATTTTCTTTATAAAGGTATCCTCTCTCCTCAGGAAGGAAGCAAGATAAAACAAAGAAGGAAATCATTTATTAATTCCATAGTTGTAAACAGTAGAACTCAAACACCAAATAAAACAGAAAATTAAAAAGAGGTCACTGTGATTATATTTTCTCCTGATTTCTGGTGGTTTTTTTGTTTGTTTGTTTGTTTTTTGCGGCCAACTATTTCCACTTTTCCTTCTAGCTTGACTAAGTGTAGAAGAACCCTTTTCTTTCACAAGGAATTCTCTGCAGAATCAGGACCTTACCTCCTCAGGTGACTATTACTTTTTTCTCTCCATTAACTGTTCCCGCTATTAACTAGTTCCTTTTTCTTTTCTAATTCTCTCTATATCACAATTTTCTATCTCTACTTTGAGTTTATTTATTTAAGTGTATCTACACTCTGGAGACTATACTTACCATGTAGCTGTGCTGGCATAACCCTGTAGTGTATATGCAGCCTACACAGATGGAAGGGTTTTTTTCTCATTGGTGTAAGAACACCACCTCACCGAATGACAGTAGCTATGTCAACAGAAGCATTCTACTCTGGGGGTTAGGTTGACATAGTTACATCAGTCAGGGGTCTAAATGTTTCACAACCCTGACCGACTTAGCTGGGTCAACCTAACGTATAAATGTAGGTGAGGCCTAAGACTCTTTGGGGGTAGGAACTGCATTAGGAGAGTACCTAGCATATGTTGTCTGGTATTAAAATACAAATAATTAATAAAAGTAATCAATGATAATTTCCCGCAATAAGTTTCACATGATACTATAAGGATTGATTTATGCTTGAATTGCAAGACGTGTCAAAATACCTGATATGATCAAGTCTGAAGGAATCTTTTTATTTACCACAGATTTCTGAAGTCAAAGTGAAACACAACATAGGCAAAGTTTTTGTGTGTGTGTGTGTGTTTTTTTTAAAGCATCAACATCTGGCTCTTCACTGCAGGCTTTTTTTTACAAGTTAATTGTTCAGAGTAGTCACTTTCGAGCCTTTGCTAGCATCAGTCATTTTTATGATTAGAAAATGTGATGTAGATCTGATTAAAAATTTTAAAATGATAAATTTGGAAGTGACTTTTGGAAGGAAAATGCAATTTTAAAAACAAACAGGATGTTTTTGAGAATGAGAAGATTAATGCCCATGCCTTGCATTGTCATCTCCAGTGGGAGTGTGCACAAGCACAGTAATTGAAGTCAACGGTCTCCACAAGGACATAGGAGTCTGCCTACAGATATTACAATGCAGGATCGGGGCCTAAAAACTTTTGGGTTTAGGAGGCTTTGAAAAAGGATGAACTCTAGTGGATGATGGAGGTTCTAGGCCCAAGACATTTTAATTAAACCCTAAACTAGATATACCCAGGCAATTCATAAAGAAAATTGGTGCTTGGAATTTAAATGATTCACAGCTACATAAATATAGTTTAGAATTCATATTACGAATGTTAGCATAGTACTCAATAAGTTTTTACCAGTTCAGCTTTTTAAAGCCTTCTCAAACATTTTCTTCTCTTTTTGAAGTTGTAAATTCTGGTTCATTGTGTTTACATCTGTTATTTTAATATTCATATTGTTTATTCATATGGAAGAGAGGTCTTGAAGTTATTCAAAACTGATTGTTGGATATTTTAATTGGAAAATATATCTGGCATGAAATAGTCTCATCATAATCATAACTGAAATACCAAAAGCTGGAGAATGGTAAATACAGCCACTTAATAAGTTATGAATACATATATTCATTCATACAAGTAGCAGCATTCTCTTCAAGTATGAGCTCAAAGACCTAAGATATCTGCAAATGCCAAGTTTCAAGTGTTTTCACCCCAATTTTAAAATGAACTTTTATGATCACTCATACTAATCATGAACAAACAGTACATTTCCATGAGTTATATGTGAAATATTTACTGATTGGATCATGAAATCATAAATTTACATCCTAGTTACTTTAAAGAAGCCAATCTACATTCATCATGAGTGATGATCATTAAGATATTGTTTTCTTTTTAGCAATTTGCTGCAGGGAAGAGGGACTAGATTTAAAAAAACCAGTTTCAAATATAGGTTCTCTTTCACTACAACTCTCCCCTGCTATAAACTTTCTAGAGCTTGTTCACAATCCTGAATTTTTCAACACCCATGACGAACAACTTTACTCCACCACACATATTAGGTTCCCATAAACTGTGTCTGTCGTTCACACTGTGTGTGTGAGAGAGTGAAAGAGAGAAATCTTGCGCATATTAAACACTGAAATTTGTGTGTGTGTGTGCGCGTTAGAGAGAGAGAGAGAATGTGCATGAGAGAGAGTGTGCGCGCATGTATGCACACAGATACTTTGGACCTTGAGAATATTAAACAAACACTGACATTTTTTTTCAACTAAATGGCAATGTTCATTCCTTCCACTCCCAGCTCCCCTCTCTTTTTCCTAACAAAACAAATATGTTCAGATTTAAATTATATTTCAATTGCATATTTGATCTAAAAGTGTTTCGTCACAATAGTGTTTATTGTGTACACTTTTTTAACATTGTTTGCAAAGCAGATTTGGGCAGCAAATGTAAATGGTTACACATTACTAAACAGCATAGAAATACAGTGTATGAATTCTATAGTGGGATCTAATTGTCTATAGAACTGTATTGTCTTTAAAAAACTAAACCTTAAAATTTAATAGAAAATTATATTAATGCTATAGGCCAGGGGTTCTCAAACTGGGGGTCGGGACCCCTTAGGGGGTCGGGAGGTTATTACCTGGGGGGGGGAGGAGTCACGAGCTGTCAGTCTCCACCCTGAACCCCACTTTGCCTCCAGCATTTATAATGGTGTTAAATATATAAAAAGGTGTTTTTAATTTATTAGGAGGGGGCACACTCAGAGGTTTGCTATGGAAAAGGGGTTACCAGTATAAAAGTTTGAGAACCACTCACTTTAGGCCTTTACTTAAATGTTCTTTTTTCAGCTATCCACACAAAGCCTATTAGAAATCTAATACAGTACTTGTACTGGCTTCACTCTCCTCCCTCCCCAGTAATTGAATTAATATATTTCATTCCTTTTTTTTTTTATTGGTGTTTCAAGGCCAGAATAATTGAACACAGGAACTTTGTGACAGTATCTGATAGAGAGAGCTAAAGTACATGCACCTATTGATTTGTATCTGTAGCAAAGGAAAAGAACAAGAATGTTTCCCTGTATTAGTATTCACCCCACATAAGTCTGGGCTGTAACAAAACAATATAGTTGCAAGAACATGCCCGGCTGCTAAGCATAACTAGATTGTTCAAACCCATTTGGACAGTTACAGAGATCTTCAGACCTCATTTTAAGCTTATTTACATCCACTGAAAATAATAATAAAGTGATAATAGCAGTTATTCATGGCTCTTTAAACTAAAGACCAAAATTTGCATTGCTGGTCCTCAATTCTCCCCATTTTCTGTTTCTTTAGTGACTAAAACCTCATAGACATGAGCCTTTTCTCAAATATCAAACAAATCAACATTAACTCTTTGTTCCTTTTACCAAAAAACAAACATAAGAAGTGAATTAGGAACCTAGGGCTAGTTTTTTAAAAAAAAATCAAGAATAAAATCTGTCTTGAACACACAAAAAATGCCCATGACAAAAAATGTGGTGGAATATATATCTTGAAATGATTTAACAAGCTCTAAGTGAATAATGATTTTTCCAATATAGATTTCATGACTAATTACACATTAACCAAGTATTTCCTGTGTATGTACGGCCTGCTTTTGCTTCCACTGAAGTCAATAATCAAACTTTCATTGAGTTTGATGGTACAGAATCAGACTTGTCACGCTGATGGAAACTTTTTCACATTTGAAGTACAAAATTTTAGTATCAGTAGCTGTCATTAGAACCAGGGCCGGCTCCAGGGTTTTTGCCGCCCTAAGCAGCCTCCCCCCCGCAAAACAAAAAACCAACCAAACAAAAAAGCCGCGATCACGATCTGTGGCACTTCGGCAAGAGGTCCTTCGCTCCGAGCGGGAGTGAGGGACCCACTACCAGCCAAATTGCCGTGGAAGAGCCGGAGGTGCCGCCCCTCTCTGGTGTGGCTGCCCCAAGCACCTGCTTGGTAAGCTGGTGCCTGGAGCCGGCCCTGATTAGAACACCTACATAATCTCTTGTTACTGTGCTTTCAGCACGAGCTCAGTGTATTGCATTGAGGTATTTTGTCTTCAGACATTAAGTATGAAAAACTACACTGCAGGGAATAGTCTTGGCCAGCAAGACCACAGAGACGCTGTATAGTAAAGCAATCAGTGTACAGAAATAATTGCACTATGAATAGATACTGCCATTAGAACTCACCCTGCATAGACCCACAGACAAACTTGGCCACTTCAACTTCTCAACTTGAAAGAACAAAATAAGAGGTCTGATAACCTTTATATTATGGGACAAATTTTGAAAAGCATTCATCTTTGGCCTAACATTGTTTCCATTATGTCAAATGGACATTTACCATTGACAGTGGAAACAAAGTTAGACGAACTCTGACCACTTTTAAAAATCCCTTGTTACGTAGGTACAAATACACCTGTACCCCGATATAATGCAACCCGATATAACGCGGGTTCGTGTACAATACGGTAAAGCTCTGACACGCTGCTCTGAGCAGCGTGTTAAGGGTGCTGGGCCAGGCTGGGGACGATGGGTTGGATAAGGGGCAGAGGGTCTTGGGGGCAGTCACAGACTTCCCTCCCCCCAGGGTCTTGGAGGCAGGAGCTGTGGGGGGGCACTTTTGGGGCCCCTGCAGTCCCAGAGTGGTCCTGGGGATTAGCGGGAGGCCGGGAGCAGCCCGCTCTGCTTCCCTCGCCCCGACCCCAGCCGAGTCGCTCGGGGAGGGGGCTTGGGGGAAGGGATCCCCCCTGCACTCACCAGTAATAGCGGAAGCAGAGCAGTCCGGCCCCAGCCCACTCCACTCTGCCAGCTCCCAGCTGCGGAACTCCGCTTCCCACCATAGGTGAGTACGGGGGCCGTCCTTTTCCCAACCTCCCCGCACTCACCTGCGGCGGGAAGCGGAGCGCCACGGCTGGGAGCTGGCAGAGTGGAACGGGCTGAGGCCGTGTCGCTCCACTTCCTGCTGCCGGTGAGTGTGAAGGGCGTCCTTTCCCCAACCTCCCTGAACTCACCGGTGGCGGGAAGTGGAGCAGCCCGGCTCCCAGCCGCCCCCCCCACGCTCCCCATGATTAGGCACGGGGGGTCTCTGGAGGGGACGGTCAGAGAACAAGGAACAGGAAGCGCCAAAGCAAGTTCAATATAATGCAGTCTCACCTATAACACGGTGAGATTTTTTGTCTCCTGAGGACTGCTTTATATCAGGATAGAGTGTATTATATTATTCACATGCGGTGAAACTACAAGTGATTTATGTAGCACATCCAAATGAGTGCCACATTCACCTTTCTACTATCACATACCATCAAATATTTTATTCAAGATCAGTATTTTATTTAAAAAAAAAAAAAACCTGTATCTTAGATTATTTTAAATTACTACTATTCCTAGACCAGCAATGCCTAGCTATGGACCTCTGGCCCTAACCTCTACTTCTACTTGATCCAGGACCTTCCATATTTGGAGAGGTAAAGAATGTTATCACCACATAAATGGGCATAGGTGAGTGTAAATACACATGTGATATGTTGCAGATATGTGTGATAAATTGCATTTAACATGCACCTTTGACCCCTTCACTTGCATTCTGCCTACCAATCCATCTCAGCTGGGACTACTTCTAGCATTCCAAACTTTTAAGTAGATTCAAACAACTGCCTTAAAAAAAAAAAAAAGAAATATTTTCTTCTTTCTCCCTCAGATGTGGAACGCAGGCCTTCCCACTCCCCTGTGTGGATCCTGCTGTTGCAAAGAGCTTTTTCCAGAGTACCGTGAATAATGTTCTATCGCGATGTATGCAGTTTGTGCAGGATAACAAAAGTCAAGTCATAAGATGAATTGTTCTCCTTGGAATAGCAGTTTTGAATTCATGATGCGATTAATACATCTTGACTGAAATGTTACATTGTCACTTCTTCCTAGTCCAGGTAAAAAATAGCTCCTGTGTGTTTTCTGTAGGGATTAAAGATGACAAGCAGTTCTGAGTTCAAAAGAGCTCAGGACCAAGTTTTCAAGGGCTCAACACCTCCAACTGGAGCTAAATTTTTAAAAGAGCCCAGCTCCAATTCAGGCACTGAAGTCAGAGCAGATTTTCCACTGCTCAGCTCCCATTTATGGTCAGTTTTTCTAAAGAGTTTATAATGCAATGTGCTGAGCTCTTTAGAAAATCCGGCTATATATTCCTATGGGGATCCTGACTTTTGCACTGTTATTCTTGGAACTAGTCCAGAACTCTGAAAGCATTAGCAACTAACTAAATTTTTACAATATATTTTGTTAATTGTTAAGCAATCTAGTGTTTCAGGGATTTAGAACTGCTGGACCAGAATTATAGTTGTCCACACACATTTTCTTTGAAGATTTTATTGAAGGCCATTTTTTAACTTCTATCCAATACACCTTTTTTTTTTTTTTTGGCAAGGTGCTACATGGATTTGCCTCCAGTTCCTTTCCCTGGAGCTCGAAAATTGACTTTTTAGCTATGCAGCAAACATACCTGGAATATCTAGTCCCCCATACACAGTTCCATCCTGGTATTATACATCATAAATACATACAGGGGATTCTTCACTAGAGTAAATGATTATGTACTATTACACTGGAGAAATTCCAATGTTTGACAGTCATGCTTGAATTACCATTTTTGTCCTTTTTACTTTTAGTTCATCATCTTCCCTATTTGCAGATGTATACTTTGTTTCATGGTAACAAATGTGACTGAGGAGATGAAGGGTAAAGGACTTTATAGAACCATAGAAACACACATTTTATTCCGCATATATCAAAGTACTTTCCCATTTATTTCCCTGTGGCATGCAGTTTTTACTAAGTAGCAGCCCCCATATTGAACATTAGAATGTGAATAATGCAAAGAATATACTATATATTTTGTTAATTGTGGCCCACTTAATTTGTGCAGTACCACATAAATGCAATCAATATAAACTGGAGAATGGAAACCACACTGGCAGCAATTAGAAAAGTAATACAACCATCTGGTTTATCATGAAGTATTGAAAAATTATATTTGTGCTATTTGAAAGAAGGCAATAAAGTTATCCAAATGCCATATTCAAGAATAAGTGTACAATAAACAAGTTCAATAGATTGACAATATTTTTGTGTCACATGAACAAACTTTCATTCTCATCAATACCACAGAAATAGAAATAGTTCCTGTAGTTACAACACATGCGTTATAAATGTAGACAATCTAACAGGTGAAGTTATTAAATTATGAGTAATAGTCATGCTAAAAAGTTCATAGCTCTAAAATCTGGTTAAAAATTCTCCCACTGTATTTACATTTGGCCAGCAATCTTCCCAGTATAGATTAGGTTACAGTACATGGTCATGTTTAGTGATAGTCATTCAAACACTTTTGTTCAGGATGAGCAAGCCACAGATTAAAACATTTCCCCAAACTCTTTGAAGTTCTATCTAAGTACTGCTTTCCACACAGGCAGGTCACGATATAAATTACATTGGTGGTTTTAGAGCACAGCTGAAAGCAGGTGTTAAATTGACACCCAGTGATAGAGCTCCTAAAATAGAGCTCATTTTTCTGTTATAGTGACAAAACAGAGCTGACATTATAAACCACGGCATCGATCAAACAAACCACCAGTATTAAGAGCACTTTTCCGGACTTCAAAATGTTAAAAGTTCAGCAGGGCAATGTTGATTCCTGACAAAGTAAAACTAAATCACAGTCTGAAACAAAAGTTTTTTTACCCAGACACAAAAAAAGAAAGCCCAGATGCCAGGGACGTAGTTCAAATAGGCCACACCTTTACTGACTGAACTCATCTAGGAAATAGCTGGCAATAACTGGCACAATAAAGGTCATTATTCTCTCCTTAATCATTTACAACTGGTGGAGGTCTCCTGTCAACCTTCCATATCTGGGTCTCAGCGCTCTGCTTGGATCCCACTGCTCTTCTTTTGTATGAGGGTTAAGGAGCTAGGGAAAAGGAATTGTCACTTCACTATAACAGACATTAGAAGCACCAACTCCATTCCACAATGAGTTTAGGGCAGTGGTTCCCAAACTTGTTCTGCCACTTGTGTAGGGAAAGCCCCTGGCGGTCCAGGCCGGTTTGTTTACCTGCTGCGTCCACAGGTTCGGCAGATTGCGGCTCCCACTGGCGGCTGCTGGAAGCGGCAGCCAGTACATCCCTCGGCCCGCGCCGCTTCCAACAGCTTCCACTGGCCTGGAGCAGCGAACTGCGGCCACTGGGAGCCGCGATCGGATGAACCTGTGGACGTGGCAGGTACACAAACCAGCCCGGACCACCAGGGGCTTTCCCTGCAAAAGCGACGGAACAAGTTTGGGAACCACTGGTTTAGGGGAAGTCCATTTCCAACTCCTGTTTATCAGGGACCTGGACCCACTATGGAACAAGTGCCCACACTGGACATCTGCCACGAGGAGCTATCAGCAATTAGCTTGGCTGCAAATCCCAGCCCCCTCACACTATTACAGTACTATGATTCACCTTGCCAGCCCTTAATTATGTATTGTTAGTTTTTTAAACAGAGTTATGGTGTCAAATCTCTCCTTCCCCCAATTCCAAATCCCTACATAAATCCTTCCTTTCTGAACTCCTTATTAGCCCTGATAGAAACTGCCCCACCAATAGACGTAACCCCACAGTTTGCAGTCAGATTCTGAAAGGCGTCACCCCTGTCCTCAAATGCTTCCTGTAAATTCCTCCATACTCAATATACACCTAAATGTTCAAGGGGCTAGTTGCTTTGTACTAACCCGGGGAAACTGAAGCAGTTAAGGAGTACTGAATTATGTGATTGCTACTCCAGGCTGAGAAGAGCCCAAACATGTGTGTGTCAGTCATGAGTCACTGCCTATAATAATGGACCCTTTTCAGAGGGTGGCTGTGGATATGGGGGGAATACCTCAGTCAGAGGACCTGACACAGCCCACACAGAGCCAGGAAAGAGAGAGGAATCTGGGGAAGGAACATGCGGTTATCTCAAAGAGATAGCTGAGATGTCATCGGAAAATGATTGAACTGGGCACTGATTTACAATGCGGTCCATAGTTTGTCGTCTTCAAAGCCTAATGACAACTAAACTTTAAATGTCAGCATTAACTATTTCATTGTTTATTATTTTATTAGATGGTACGGGTAGGGGAGTGCAAGTGAAGTTCACAAAGATGGGGGTGAATTGGAAATTGCTGCAGGGTGGGAGATGCAGAGAGGGGAAGAACGGAGAAAAGAGGATAAAAAGAAAGAAACAAGGGCAGAAAAAGTGGTGCTAAAGGTGAACAAATTTTCCCATTGAATCATGCTGAATGTGACAAGGTGCTGATTAAACAATAGCAATAACTAAATGTTTGTATAAACTATCCTTACTATTGGTGTAAACCTTCCATTGTTAATAGAGGGAGCTCTGCTGTGGATTGAGCGCATGGAATTCTGAATTTATACACTGGTCCATATAGTGTTAATTAGAAATGGAATTCATCCTTCTTCACGGAATGAGTTTGATATCCCTATTTTAAAGTAAAGGGTCTCGGATGTTTTTACTTTCTAGAAACATTGGATCATGTTTATTATACACATCCATCCAGCTCTTAAAGTTAAAGGGCCAGATCTCGCAATCATTCAGACTCATGTGAATACACTTATTCATGTGCATAAGTGCTAATAGCAATGGGCCTTAAATTGTGATAAAGTTGTTTTGTTGTTGCTTGTTATTAGTGTTTGTTTTACTTATATATGTACATGCAAACTAATGTGCAGCACATAAAATACCTAAGTGGAGTGGATACCATGGTGACAAGCTAAGTCAAAATGACTCAGAAGTGTTGCAGAAGGATGAGGGGGGGATAATGTTCAACACTTAAAAAAAAAAATCCAAAACACATTAGTTCCCACATGATTTAAATAAGATAAGAAAGATAAAAAGCAAAATTTTCCAATGCAGAGGGGGGAAAAGGAGTATTTAAGTATATTATTAGTGAATGTACAAGTGCACAATGAAGATGGAAAAAAGTTCAAAATACAAAAAGTAAAGTAGAGAAATAAAACAAATGTTCAAGTTAAAAAGAAATTCAAAAAAAAGTGTCAGAAGGGCACAGATAGACACTACACATTTTAGCCATTCAATAGCCTTGGGTTCAGCAATGTGGAGGTTGAAAAGTCCTCCTGATAAACCAGCACAAGGTGAGCACCCATTCAACAGTTATGCACCATCCTCAGCTGTAATGCAGTTACACAGGGGATTGTTCCTGAATCCCCAAGTATTGGTATTTGAAAATGGTTGAGCTTGCACCAGAGATAGCATGGCAGTTTGAAGCCAGGCAGTCTCTCATCAGGCTGAGTGATGAGGAAAAATAGTTTCTTACAAAGGGAGCAAGCTTGTTCCCATTCTGCTCACAACAATCTGGCAGTGTCCAACAGAGAGGTGGTTGGTAACATAATCTAGATGGATCTTCTGATGATGAGTCAGCGGCAAGGCACTTCACATATATATTTGTAAAGTGACAGTTGTGGGATCTCCTGAACTTTCTCAAGGAGTTTTTTTGCTGCAGTATAACTTTTGATGTCAGGAGATGGGATATTACAAAGGACAGATAGCCACTCAGCGTTTGTTTGTCTCATGGCCCCAGTTATTATTCACACCATTTATTGTGTGTGGGAAGAGCTTAACTCAGAGCTTAACCAGGAGTACAGTATTCTCCAACCGAGAAGCAGAGAGCTAGCACTGAGCTGTGCAATGTCTGAACATTAACTCCCCAAGTTGATCCCACAAGCTTATTTAGGAAGCCATTTCTGCTCTTTATCTTTTGACCTACCTTTGTGAGGTGGTCTTTCTAGGTAAGTGTGTGAGCTAGGATTATTCCTAGATATATATTGGCTTTGGGGCAAGTGCCAGTCATTCTCCATTCAAGATGATGTTGAGATGTAAGCATGACAACACTGCCTTTGACAAACTGGGCTTAAGTCTCCATTTCTTGCAATAGCCACTGATTGTTGCCATGTCTTGATTCAGGTTCTCCTCAATCTTTTTGAAGTCTCTGTCTCTTGCAGAGAGGGAGATGTCATCTGCATACTTGAATAGCCTTGAGATTGTTGGAGGCAAATCATTTGTAAAAATATTGAAGAAAGTTGGAGCAAGAACAGCTTTCTCTGGGTTCATGGCTCCTCCATGTGCTCAGCTTCTCTCCTTTTGGAATTGTCAGTTTTGGAGTATCATTTCCATAGCCCTAACATCTTTACATTTTGACCAGCAGGCCAGTGTGCCAGAAGGTATCATATATTGCTGTCCCTGCCTTCTTCTTCCATTAGAAACCATTTTCTATATAGGAGGTGTGATGGCTGGCACTCATGGGGAGCATCGCCTAGTGATCAGGGAGTTAGGCCCATCAACAGGTGGAAGGTGGGGGCTTGGTAGGGGAGACTGGGCCCTTCCACTCCCTTGGACTCTGGCCCAGGGCCTATGAGGGCTACCAAAGGATCTGACACTCAGGAATGACTTAAGTCACCCTCCCTGGGCCACTTCCTACCACCCTTCTATTGGCCAAAATTCAGTCTGAAGCAAGAAGGTGTGAAAGGGGTCAGATCACCAGTTGGCACCTCCACCTGCATTGGTGTGGCATTACACATCTCTCTGTTAAGGGTGGCGGCTGCCTCCTCTGGAGACTTGAACCTCTGGCCAGGTCACTTTCAAGTCTCTCCTCTTGCAGGGTACTCCACAAACAAAACAAGGGGAATCAACACAAACCTGCCTCACTCTCAGGGTGTAGCAGATACAGGCCCTCCCTACCATAGGTGCCAACTCCATGAGTGCTCCAGGGCTGGAGCACTGTAACAGTGTGCAGACTCACCCAGCGGCGCCTCCTGCTGGTCTCTCAGGGAATTAGCTCTTCCAGCCTCCGGAGCACCCTCTGCAGGCTGGTGATCTGCCTTGCCACTGGCCCCATGTCCCTCCCAGGACCCCAGTGCTCCTTTCTCTGCGAGGTGCCCCCCCAGCAGTACCCCCAAAATTCTGGGTCTCCCCCTCCTACCAGGGGTACCCCCACCCACTGTCCCCACTTTGCCTCAAAATATGGCTACTGCCAGTCATTATCTAGCCCCCGCTCACTAGGGCAGACTGCAGTGTACACACCATTCATCACTGGCAAAGGGGGATTTGGACCTGTTCCCTTTGCCTACACCAGGCTACCCCTTGTAGCCCCCGTGCCTGTCCTGGCCTTTATCAAGGCCTGCAGCCTGGGGATTTTCCAGGCTGGAGCTCCCCAGCTCCTTTAGCCTTTCCCCAGCCCTGCTCCACTCTAGGTACCTTTCCCAGCTTCTAGGCAGCCAGGCCCTTCTCCCTCAACAAGCAGAAGGAGACTCTCTCTCTGCCCCGGCTTCCCTGCCTTTATAGGGCCAGCTGAGTCTGTTTGGGACCTGGCCCAGCTGCAACTACTTCCTCCAATCAGCTCAGTCTAAAAGCTGCTTTCTCCAGCCACAGCCCCCGTCCCAGGGCTGTTTTTAACCCCTCTGGACCGGAGCGGGGTGACTACCCCACTACAAGCACCCATGGAAAAAAAACTAGCAGGTGCTTAGCACCCACTGTCAGCCAGCTCTCCTCTCTCCTCACTGCCCCCAGTGCCTCCCACCAGCCGACAGCCACGACAATCAACTCCTCCCCCTCCCTCCCAGTGCCTCTTGCAGGCTGGTGATCAGTTGTTCCATGGTGTGCAGGAGGTGCTGGGAGGGAGGAAGGGAGGGAAGGCAGGAGAGGAGCGGGGATTGGGCACACTCGGGCAGGGGTGGGGCTTTAAGGGAAGAGATGGAGTGGGGGCGGGGGCAGAGCAGGGTCGGGGGTTTGGGGAAGAGGTGGTCCTGGGGCGGAGGGGGAGTTGAGCACCCCCCAGGTAGAGAAGAAGTCCGTGCCTATGCTCCCAGGGACCTTCAGGCAGTTGTTGATGGGACAGATCCTGCCTTCCCTCATCAGCTGTAAGTGAAAGGTCTGCTCTCTTCCCTGCTCTACCCACAAGTGAGCTGTTCTGTTCCCTTCTCCTCCTCTAGTCTGTGCATCTCTTGCAGGTGTGGTGAGGTGATGCTGGCTGAGCCCAGAGCAGCTCTTAACCCCTTATTGTCCAGTGTGGGCATTGTACACCTGATCACAGAGGTAAGAATAAGTGCTTCTGTTAAGACTGAAGCCTGCCTGGTCATCACTCAGAGCCTGTTCTACTTTGGGCCTGATTCTTTGTTGAATTAGTGGCTCAAGAGGTTTGTAAGCACAGCACAGAAGTGATAGCAGATAGTAGCTAGCTGTAGGGAAGTGGTCCTTTCCTGGTTTTGGTACAGCAGAAAGCTAGGGTGAGAGCCAGGCATCCTGTTCTCTTGGGTGATTTGGGATATTAAAATTGATTGCCATTTAATGCTCTTCTTACCAAGATATAGTAGCATTTCTGGTGAAGTTTTGTCAGGGCCATCTGCTTTTCCTGCAGCTCAGTGCTCTCTCTACTTCCTCAGGGGGGGGAAAAGGCTGGTACATGCTTCTTCATGCCAAGATAGGGCCTCTCTGTATCGTGCCATTCCCTCTTTACTGACTGCTCAAAGGACTTGTCCTTGTTGGCTTTCGCTATGTTATATAGGTGTGTGGCAATGCTGTTCAGGAACACTCTACACTTACGTAGCTGGTGATTTATGTCCCCAATCTTCCTTCTGAGTGACCACTCTTTCCTGCTAGACTTTGTCATGTCCATACTTTATGTAACTTCTTCCCAATGTTCCCTACGATGAACAATGAGGCTGTCAACATGGTGTTTTTTTGTTGTTGTTGTTGCTTCTTAGTCACCAGATTCTTCATACTGCTTAAGAAGTTATGTATACTCTTCATCTACATAAGTCTTTTAGGAGGGGTGTAGTGGGTGCTATAAAGACTGCTTTGGAGAAGCAAGTAAATGTTTTCTACAGGGGTATTATGTGGTATGCACAGTATATATTCTGCAGTCAGTTTTAAGTATTTTTTTCCAGACTGCTCTTCTATAGTTTCACTGAAATCTAGGGATAGTGGTTATTATTGGGATCATCACCCATATTTGAGTAAAAATAGGGCAGTAACTGGCTGTGTGAAAAGTTTCCCAGAACTCAGCAGGAGGCTGATAAACCTTGGCACACTGCTGAGGTGACCCAATTGAGGTCAGGAGAGTAGCCCTGCTTCCACCATATGGAAAAAAAAGTGTCTGGCTGCTTAGAGTCATGCAAGAGATGTAGATCATTTATACAAGCCTGGTCTATGAGATCCAGTCCATTTTTGTCAGATTGTCTGTAGCCCCACGAGGTGTGGTGGCTATTGAAGTTCCTAACATAGATGAGTGAATATTTAAGTGGTGGTAAAGGTGGGGTATCCCAGGCTTCCTCAGAAGGTTGTTAAAATTCACAACTTTAAAACGACTATTATAATATCAATGTTGGGGAGCTATCAGCTACAAAGCGATTAGAATTGCGAATCTCATTGCTCGTCACAGAATTGACACTATCTGTAGCCAAGAAATACACGTAGATTCCTTCCTTGCCAGAAGACTGACAATGGTCTCTCTGTTTTGGATTTTAACACTCTCAAAGTTCAACCTGATACCCGGTCCATTTAAAAAAAAAAAAAAAGATTTAAAAATACTTTTAGGACTAACTCCAACACCCAGGTCTCACTTCCCATTTTTGTGATTTCACCATCACATTTTCTTATTTTTTTTAAATGTTTTTATTTCTATGGAAAAGCCACAGAAACAGCAGGGGGAGAATGAAAAATTAAGGCCCCGATGCTACAATAAAATTTGCTAGAGCTAACAGTTATGCTTGTACATAACCCCACTGAAGAGAACAGGGCTATGCAGAATTGGGCCCAATTGAATAGACACAAAGTGCTGTTAAATTCGTTAAATAAATAAACCAAAAAAACCCAGGCAAAATGTTATTTCCTCTATTTTTTAGTTTTAGTAAGTTTAGGTGTCATTTATGACAAGATACAGTTAAAAACAAACAGGCATGTATGTTATTTTTAAGTTAACAGTATCTCTAACACTAACCTTAAACTTCTGAGTTTATTCATCAAAAGGGCAATTTTTGTTTCAAATAATTTTTAGTAGGTTTTCCAAAAAATAAATGAAATGATAAAAAAGGCAACTGGCAGCATTAGAAGTGTTCAGTTGTATTTACAGTGCATTTCAGGAAGGAAAGATTCTCACAATCCTAGGGGAAAAGGTGTCTACTTTTAAGGTAAAGAAGATTTGGCCCTGAAGTGATATTTTCTACGAGATAAAGCTAGAATTACGTTTCTGGTCCTTTGTTCTCATTTGAAGCAGCTACAAAGACAACAATAACTCACTGTATTGCTGATGCATATGCACTGAAAGGTACTTTAGAAAATGAAAGCTATAAAAATCAACGACATTCATTGCTCCACACTCAAAAATATTCTCATGTTATGAACCTACAAATAATTAGGATTTAAATTTCAACTTAAAAATTCCAACTGATGTTGCACTCTTAGGATTTATCTAGATATAAATTTTACATTGAGAAGTATAGCTATAAGCAGCTACAAACTGTGCTATAATCTTTCAAACAAAATCTTGGCTCAAGTAGGGGATCAGCTCGGCATTACAATATATTTATGTAGGGAGTCAATCATTTGTCTATAACATATTGAATCTAAAGTGCAATCTTAGTGTTAAAAGAGAAAAACAGCAAACCAACTGTTGGTGACAAAACTGTTAAGAAAACTTATTGCATTCTAGGCCAGCAGAAGCTCAAGTAATGCCTTTTCAATGAGATGGGCAAACCAGAAATTATAATAATCTAATCAGGAGGGTGCAGAATCATTTGTTACAGTTTCAGCATCTTGCTGATAGACAGGACCCTACCAAATTCACAGTTCATTTTCGTCAATTTCATGGTCATAGGAATTAAAAAATTGTAAATTTCATAATTTTAGCTATTTAAATCCAAAATTTCAGTGTTGTAATTGTAAGGATCCTGAAACAAAAAGGAGTTGTGGGGGGCTCGCAAGGTTATTGAAGGGAGTATTGTAGTACTGCTACCCTTACTGGTAGTCTCAGTCATGGAGAATGAGTGAGTAGGCACAGTGACAGTAGGGACCTACTGATAGAACAATGGTGGAAGTCTGACATGGAAACAGTCTCATTGTTTGTCACAGATCTGATTGGGCTCCTCCGCACCACCATAGTGAGTGGAATCCAGCCTCTGGATCCTTGGCAGAGACTATTAAGCACAACCAGAATTTTCTTTAAGGAGAGAACCCAGGTTATATCACCCGTAATCCCCTCAGGATCTTCTCTCCCCCTCACCTGGGATTCCATCCCAATAAACCTTCCCAGGAAGTGCCACTCAGGATCCAAGGCCCTGTTGCAGGACTGAGGAATCTAGCTCCACTCAGCAGGCATCCAGCAGGGGCTCTATCCTTGCCCCACCCTGCCTCCTTCCTGGCCCTGGCACCTCTGGACACAGGGCTTCACCTGTTGAGTTTTACATGCATGAGGGTGGTTAGGTGGCTCAGAAAACAGATTTGGGGGTGGGGGTCAGCTTCCTCCAGTAAATGGATCAGCCCCTGGTGAGAGAGACCAGCTGACACTTCTCACTCCCCTTCCCTTCCACCAGAGAAACTAGAATCAACTGTAACTCCTCCCCTCTCATCCCCTACCCTCCCTCTCTATGGCCAAGGCAGGGCCGGGCCCCCTGCTCAACCCACTCCCCATTGAGCCCCTGGCTTCCAAACTCTGACAAAGCCCAGCCACTGTCTCAGTCTTGGGGTCCATAGGAATACTCCTGGAATTCAGGCCCTCTGTTTAGCACCCCCTCCCTCTGAAAGCTGCATCTAGTGCTAACTCCTCAGATCCCTCCCTCCCCCGGCCTTGCTTAAGGTGTGAGCTTTCTTGGAACAGTTTAGCTCTCTCAGGAGGCATGTGGTAGGTGTTGAATATAACACAGAGATACACTGCACAGAATTCTACAGTGTTGTTGTTCATCAGACTAAGTAATATAGAAGTTTAGAATTTAGACTGAGATTTTATTTTTATTTCTTATGTAACCAACTTTGACCTCTATACCGAACACTTATCACTTAAAACTAATCTTTCTGTAGTTAATAAGATTATATTAATTTTTATCCTTACCAATGAGTTTGTCTAAAGTGCTTGGGGAATCTATTCAGATTATGAAGGCTGGTGTATGTCCACTATCCTTTGTCGAAGTGGCAAACTAATTAATGAGCTTGTATTGTTCAAGAGAACATCTTGAGCAGTGCAAGACAGTACATCACTGGGGTGCAAGCCTGGGGCTGGGGGAAACTGGCTGGAGTCTCCCTGTGGATAAGTCATGAGTGGCTTAGAAAACATTCATACATCTCAGTTGAGTGTGCTTCTCCAGATGTTGATGGCTGAGTGATCACAGCACCTGGACGGGTTTGCTGCTCATCACTAGCATAACATTGTGAGAAACAGCCCAGGCTGAAGCGATTAGGAGGACTCAGTCCCACAGTCTAGGTTGTACCACAGGGGGTATGTCACAAACTGTCCTAGAGCATTTCTGATATCTCTGGATTCTTTGTCTGAATGTATTGTAAACCAGACCAGCTACAAGAAACGGAATGGAATCAATCTAAATTATCAGACAACAAAAGAGTAACATATCACACTACATTACCCCCAACGTAAGCTCAAAAATAGTTTTAAGCTTCAGGTGAAAACAACATCGTTTATCAATATCTCTGCCTTTAAAACAGAAGGATAATAAATATGTAGATGGCAGATTAAATCAAAAGGGACTGGATTGCAACAGTGAGTTGTTAGATGGACCCAGGACTCAGATTTACTTATTGGTGTGTTTTATGTGGTTGAATTCCATTTGAGCTGGGTGATATGTATGCTATATCTAAGAAAGAAAACCACCACAGAACTGTTTCTCCTCTAGTTGAATAGAGCCTTTATAAATGAACATTGCTATGAAAACTTTAGAACTTCTATTCATCTCAACACTTATCTCCAGCCCAAAAGTAGCTGGATGAACAAAATTCTTGCTTTTAGTGAGGCTTTTCAAATATGGCATTTTATCAGAGTAATGGTAGTTGTCATTAAGTGTTCAGGTAATTTCACTTAAGTAAACTTTCTACTGGATGCATCACTGAAGTCAAACTCTCTGAACAGTAAAACAATTATAAGAAAGCTCTTATATGCGCGACCACAGATTTATCTGAAAGGATAAATGTACAAATGGTATTTTGATTTTGAATAAGTAGCACAAGAAAAAAGGAAGTGTTAATGAATGATATGGCCAAAATTCCTCATGAACACAGCTCTAGTTCTGTCTGCATCAGCAACCATAGTAGTCCTAGCTATTTCCAAGATGAATTTCTTAAAGTGATGAACATTTCCTCAGACTGGATTTTGGGAGTCCTTGTGGCAAATAATGGGAAAACAGTGTGAAGACAAACAACCTTTATTTATGCCCAAAAGCATAGAAACATTTACGCTAGAAATGTTACTCTTTCCAACAGTAAGCATACATCTAAATATGGTACTTCTTCAGTGAACATTTTCAGCACAAATCTAATTCCGTTGCTGAACAAAACTCTGTTGCTATTAATTTTTCACACTAACCGTAAACTGCATAAACATTAAATATTTAATATATTAAACTTTTAATTTACACATCAGTGGATAAGTCAGTAAAGCTGATACTCCTATAATAATGAACTGAGTTTGTTGTTTTCAAGAATATAAATAATAGACACTACAATTCTATTGATATTCATAACAGTATATTCTGGGTTCTCCTTCAACATCCTTAAATGTTACAATTTTTTGCCATGATACTCTGCAATTCCCTCATGTATATACAGAATGATATACAGAATAGTCACTAAAAGATTCCTTGAGGGAAAACATTGCAAAGAAAATGTTTATTTTTCAATAAACACTAGTTAACACTACTCCAACATTAATAGAGCAAGTCTTATGTGTAAAAGGGAAAGAAGTTTAGTATTACTCCTTCCTCTTCTGTAAAGGCTTAACTTAAACCTTAACAATGTTCTCAATGAGAGATGCAATGCAAATGCTCAGCATTCCTTAGGATTTGGCCCATTGAAATTAGAGACTGGAAAATACCTCTTGGGTTATTTGTTCACCTCTATGCCTGTGCAGAAATGTTCCCTACAATATAATAAATTAATGATCCCTACTCATTTGGTAAGCTGTGCCCCAAATCATCTGTATCTTATAAATCAAGGATCACAAATAAAGAGACTCCAATCCTGCAAATAGAATCATGTCGATAGGCTACAAACAGGCACAGAGGTCCACGCACACAGTTCTCTCCACAGGATCAGGCCCTTCACTGTAAGCTCTTCAGGCCAGGGTCTGTCTCTTCCCGTGTAATGGTAGAGTGCACAGCACACCCTGACCCAGATCCTAATTTGGATCTTTGAGTGCTACTGAAATGTAACTAACAATACATAGAAATGTGATAGATACTGTGGTGATGGGGACTATAGAAGTGCTTAGATAGAAGGAAGGTATGGCATCAGCACACTTACAATCTGTGAAGGTAGATGGTACTCTCTGCGCTGTGTATTTCTCTCTTTAGAAATGTGCAATTATCACAGAATGCAGGTTGCCTCTCCTATGTCACTCTCTAGGACTGGTACTTCATTTTCTCCTTCACTTAACATTGTCCCTCTTCTAGTCTTTTGGGGATGTAGGTCTGCCAGTATATTTTAATTGACTAGAATGAACCTTTTGACACTCAGGTCAAGAGCTGCTGAACTCCTCCCTGATGACCTTCCTGGGTCAAATTTGGGGTAGTCCAGATGCAGCGCTGTGCAATTTGAGGTATTGGCCTCCGGGAGCTATCCCAGAGTCTCCAAGTTGACCGCTCTGGACAGCACTTTCAACTCTGCTGCACTAGCCAGGTAAACAGGAAAAGCCCCGGGAACTTTTGAATGTAATTTCCTGTTTGGTCAGCATGGCGAGCTCAGCAGAACAGGTGACCATGCAGCCCCAGAATGGCAAATGACTCCAGCATGGAGCAAACGGGAGACATTGGATCTGATTGCTGTATCGGGAGACGAATCTGTGCAGGCAGAACTCTGATCCAGCAGAAGAAATGCTGATATATATGCCAAAATGGCACAGGGCATGGTGGAGAGAGGCTATACTAGGTATGCACAGCAGTGCCACGTGAAAATTAAGGAGCTCAGGCAAACCTTCCAAAAGACAAAGGAGGCAATGGGTCACTCCGGGTCACAGCCCCAGACATGCTGCTTCTATGATCAGCTGCATGCCATTCTAGGTGGGGACCCTACTAGTACCCCAACACTCTGTGGACACCTGCAAGGTGGCAGCCTCAGGCAACACGGATGAGGATTTTGTGGATGAGGAAAAGGAGGAGAATGCACAGCAAGCAAGTGGAGAATCCATTCTCCCCAGCAGCCAGGACCTTTTCCTCACCCTGGAGCCAATACCCTCCCAGGGTCTATTGTTCCCAGACCTTGATGGCGGAGAAGTCACCTCTGGTGAATGCACATTTGTAACGACACTACAGGGGTTAAAAGCAATTGTGTTTAAATGTTTGATTTGCCCTGAACAATTGGGATGCATTCGCGGCCAGTACAGCTAATTAAAAAGTCTGTTTACTTGTCTGGGGATGGAGTGGGAATCCTCCAGGGACACCTCCATGAAGCTCTCCTGGAGGCAGGGCTGGTTCCACGCACCAGCGGAGGAAGCATGTGCCTGGGGCAGCACTTGCTAAGGTGCGGCATTCCGTCCATTCTTGGGGTGGCACAGTCCAAGCGGCTTTTTTTTTTTGCACTTGGGGCAACAAAAATGGTAGAGCTGGCCCTGCCTGGAGGTACTCTGAAAGGCCTTTGCAGAAGGTTTCTGTGGAGGGCTGCCTTATTTCGTACTCCACGGTAGGACATTTTACCACACCAAGCCAGTAGCAAGTGGTCTGCAATCATTTCAGCACAAAGCCTGGCAGCGAATGGTCCTGGTTTTTGGTCGCATTCATGCAACCTTCAGTCTTTATCTTTCTGGTCACCTGGCTGAAATAGGGGAAGTTTTGTAAAGGAACAGTAATCCCCTCTGTTTGCTGATCCCCGACACATCAGACCCCAGGCATGCTGGGCTGTGTGTGATGTGTCACCATACCGGCAGGCACCCAATATAAAAGGCAAAATGCAACGTTGTACCTAAAACACATGTGCTGTCTGCTGTGAATTGCTTGATTCACTGTGAAAGCATCTCCCTTTTGTTCTCAGAAACATATCTTCTATAATGTCTACCCCCCCACCCCACCCCCCGCAGCTGCAAAATGTTTCTATGCTTCCCATATCAACTCCATCCCTGAGGTTATGGTAGATTAGAAGGTGAAAAAAATGCACTTGCAAGGACATGTTTTCAGAGCTCATGCAGTCCTCCCACACTGATAGGGCACAGCTGAATGCATGGAGGCATTCGGTGGCAGAGGCCAGGAAAGCATATAGTGAGCGTGATCGTAACATGCAGGAGGAGATGCTGAGGCTAATGGGGGAGCAAACGGACATGATGAGGTGTCTGGTGGAGCTGCAGGAAAGGCAACTAGACTACAGACCCCTGCTGCAGCCATTGTGTAACCGCTTGCCCTCCTCACCAAGTCCAATATCCTCCTCACCCAGATGCCCAAGACCACAGCGGGGGAGGCTCCAGGCACTCTGCCACTCAACTCCAGGGGATGGCCCAAGCAACAGAAGGGTGTCATTCAAATAGCTTTTTTTGTAATGTGGATACAATAAGCAATGTGGTCTTGTCCTTCCCTCCTCCCCCACCCCACCATCAAACCCTTTGTACACCCAGGCTTCCTTTTACTAGTCAGCATTGCCAGTGATCTCAAGGTTTTTTTTAATATACAAAGAATGAATGCATTCAGAACAATAGGGACTTTATTTCCTGTGCCAGCTGTGGTCGAAGTAGGGAGGGGGATTGGCTTACAGGGAAGTACATTCATCAAAGGGGGCGGCTTTGCATCAAGGACAAATGCACACAACTGTCACACCATAGCCTGGTCAGTCATGAAACTGTTTTTCAAAGCCTGTCTGATGCACAGCATGCCTCACTGTGCTCTTCTAATTGCCCTGGTATCTGGCTGTGCGTAATCGGCCGCCAGGCGATCTGCCTCAACCTCCCACCCCGCCATAAACGTCTCCCCCTTACTCTCACAAATATTATGGAGCAAGCAGCAATAACAAGGGGAATATTGCTTTTGCTGAGGTCTAACCTACTCAGCAAACTGCACCAGTGCCCTTTTAAACGCTCACAGGCACATTCTACCACCATTCTGCCCTTGCTCAGCCTATAGTTGAACTGCTCCTTACTGCTGTCCAAGCTCCTGTGTACGGCTTCATGAGCCATGGGAGCAAGGGGTAGGCTGGGTCCCCAAGGATAACTATTGGCATTTCAACATCCCCAACAGTAATTTTCCATTCTGGGAATAAAGTCCCTTCTTGCAGCTTTCCGAACAGCCCAGAGTTCCGAAAGATGCGAGCATCATGCACCTTTTCTGGCCATCCCACGCTGATGTTGGTGAAACGGCCCTTGTGATCCACCAGTGCTTGCAACACCATTGAGAAGTACCCCTTGTGGTTTATGTATTGACTGCCTTGGTGGTCCAGTCCCAAGATAGACAGAACACATATCCCTATCACTCCACCACAGTTAGGGAACCCAATTGCAGCAAAGCCATCCACTATGCCCTGCACATTTCCCAGAGTCACTACCCTTCTTAGCACAAGGGTATTGATTGCCCTGGCTACTTAGATCACAGCAGCCCACACGGTAGATTTCACCACTCTGAATTGATTCCCGACTGACCGGTAGCAGTCAGGCGTTGCAAGCTTCCACAGGGCTATCGCTTCTCAACTCTTAGGGAAGGTCTCATCTTGGTATTCCTGCACTTCAGAGCAGGGGAAAGCAACTCACAAAGTCCCATGAAAGTGGCCTTACGCATGCGAAAGTTTTGCAGCCACTGGGAATCATCCCACACCTGCAACACTATGTGGTCCCACCAGTCTATGCTTGTTTGCCAGGCCCAGAATCAGCGTTCCACTGTATTAACATGCCCTAATGCTGCCATGATATCCCAATTGCCATATCCCATGCTTTCAGGAATGTCTGTGTCCATGTCCTCCTCACAATCTTCCTCATGCTGGCGGCTCCTAGCTAGGCTCTGCACATACTGCAGGGTAATGCGCGAGTGTTTGCAATGCTCACAAAAGCAGCGCGCAGCTGAGCGAGCTCCATGCTTGCCATGCTATGGTGTCTGCAGGGATAACCCAGGAAAAAAGATGCAAAATGATTGTTTGCCGTTGCTTTCAAGGACGGAGGGAAGGAGAGAGAGAGGAGGGGTGACTGACGACATATACCCAAAACCACCCGCGTCAGTGTTTTTGCCCCATCAGGCATTGGGAGCTTAACCCAGAATTCCAATGGGCAGTGGAGACTGCAGGAACTGTGGGATAGCTACCCACAGTGCACCACTCCATGAGTCGATGCTAGCCTTGGTATTGAGGACGCACTCCGCCGACCTAATGCGCTTAATGGGGACATGCACTATCGACTGTATAAAATCGGTTGCTAAAGATAGACTTCTATAAAATCGACCTAATTTCATCATGTAGACTTGCCCTTAGAGAAAGGGAATGAGAGTGGGAGTCGTGTTCTTAGCCTCTTCTCTAACCTTGCCTTGAGTAAGGCACTTTATATAGGCTACTTCCATCCCTGCCACACCTAACAGACAACAGTGTGAGCAGACCTTCCTTTTTGCAGCACTTCCACTAGCCACAAATACTGAAATAAAAATGAACTCATCCCCTGTACCTGCAAAATGTACTACACTGAGGCATTTTAGGAAACCGGGCAAATTAGTCGAAACAATAGTAAAGAATAAAATTGTCAGACACATAGAAGAACATAAATTGTTGGACAAAAGTCAACATGGTTTCTGTAAAGGGAAATTGTGTCTTACTTGAGTTCTTTGAAGGGGTCAACAAACATGTGGACAAGGGAGATCCAGTGGACATAGTGTACTTAGATTTCCAGAAAGCCTTTGACAAGGTCCCTCACCAAAGGCTCTTACGTAAATTAAGTTGTCCTGGGATAAAAGAGAAGGTCCTTTCATGGATTGAGAACTGGTTAAAAAGACAGGGAACAAAGGGTAGGAATTAATGGTAAATTCGCAGAATGGAGAGGGGTAACTAGTGGTGTTCCCCAAGGGTCAGTCCTAGGACCAATCCTATTCAACTTATTCATAAATGATCTGGAGAAAGGGGTAAACAGTGAGGTGACAAAGTTTGCAGGTGATACTAAACTGCTCAAGATAGTTAAGACCAAAGCAGACTGTGAAGAACTTCAAAAAGATCTCACAAAACTAAGTGATTGGTCAACAAAGTGGCAAATGACATTTAATGTGCATAAACGTAAAGTAATGCACATTGGAAAAAATAACCTCAAATATACATACAATATGATGGGGCCTAATTTAGCTACAAAGAATCAGGAAAAAGATCTTGGAGTCATCGTGGATAGTTCTCTGAACATGTCCATGCAGTGTGCAGACGCAGTCAAAAAAGCAAACAGGATGTTAGGAACCATTAAAAAGGGGATAGAGGATAAGAAGGAAAACATATTATTGCCCTTTATAAATCAATGGTACGCCCACATCTTGAATACTGCATATGGATGTGGTCTCCTCATCTCAAAGAAGATATACTGGCACTAGAAAGGTTTCAGAGAAGGGCAACTAAAATGATTAGGGGTTTGGAACAGGTTCCATATGAGGAGAGATTAAAGAGGCTAGGACTTTTCAGCTTGGAGAAGAGGAGACTAAGGGGGATATGAGAGAGCAGGGGTCAGCAACGTTTGACACGCGGCTCGCCAGGGTAAGTACCCTAGCGGGCTGGGCCAGTTTATTTACCTGCTGACGCGGCAGGTTCGGCCGACCGCGGCCCCCACTCACTGCGGTTCACCATCCCGCGCCAATGGGGGCGGCAGGAAGCGACGCAGGCGAGGGATGTGCTGGCCGCAGCTTCCCGACGCCCCCATTGGCTCGGGAGGGTGAACTGCGGCTAGTGGGGGCCACGATCGGCCGAACCTGCCACATCAGCAGGTAAGTAAACTGGCCCGGCCCAGTAGGGTGCTTACCCTGGCGAGCCGCGTGCCGAACGTAGCCAACCCCTGTGATAGAGGTATATAAAATCATGAGTGATGTGGAGAAAGTAGGTAAGGAACAGTTATTTACTTATTCCCATAATACAAGAACTAGTGGTCACCAAATGAAATTAATAGGCAGCAGGTTTAAAACAAATAAAAGGAAGCAACAGAGGGTCCTGTGGCACCTTTGAGACTAACAGAAGTACTGGGAGCATAAGCTTTCGTGGGTCAGAACCAGGGAGGGTGAGGTGCTCTGCTAGCAGTTGAGGTGTGAACACCTCTGATTGAACTAACCTCGTTATCTCCACACTGATATATACCTGTCTCTGGAGATTTCCATTACTTGCATCTGAAGAAGTGAGGTTCTGACCCACGAAAGCTTATGCTCCCATTACTTCTGTTAGTCTCAAAGGTGCCACCGGACCCTCTGTTGCTTTTTACAGATTCAGATTCAGACTAACACGGCTACCCCTCTGATAAATAAAAGGAAGTTCTTCTCACAGTGCACAGTCAAGTTGTGGAACTCCTTACCTGAGGAGGTTGTGAAGGCTAGGACTATAACAGCGTTTTAAAAGAGAACTGGATAAATTCATGGAGGTTAAGTCCGTTAATGGCTATTAGCCAGGATGGGTAAGGAATGGTGTCCCTAGACTCTGTCAGAGGGTGGAGATGGATGGTAGGAGAGAGATCACTTGACAATTACCTCAATTCACTCCCTCTGATGGACCTGGCATTGGCCACTGTCAGCAGACAGGATACTGGGATAGATGGACCTTTGGTCTGACCCAGTACGGCCGTTCTTATGTTCTTAAATTAGAAACACAACTGAAGATTTTGAATTCATATGGACCACATTCAAAACGTTTGGGCAAGCAAGCTCAGAAAAAACATGATGGATAAAAATTGAGTTAATTTTACTTGAGGCACCTTTTTGGGCACTGTTTCAAAATATCCAACATACACTTCAGCACATGTTTTGGTACTTGTTGGAAAATACATAAGGGTGGAAACTACAATAACCTATATGTTAACTGTGTTAAATCTTATCTGTATTTTCTTTACACAGACATTTCAATACTAGTGAATTATCTTTTGAATGCATGCAAACATAATTTATATAACTTTACCTGTTCATTTTATATTAGGTTCTCTCCACTATTATTTTATAGGGCAAAAATCATCAGTTTCACCACTAAAAACGGCACTTAAAAAAAAAGAATTACAGAAGCATAATACCATAAGGAAAGGGTGAAATATTAAACTACATTAAAAAGTGCCGCAGTCCGCAAGGTGAGAATAAGCTGTCGGGTTACTATTAGCAATGGGCTGACCATTGCATGAAGACCAAATCCTATTTTATAAAGTGCCATTTTTCTTTGAACTCTGTTTTATTTCTTTACAGTAATAATTAAAAAGTCTTGTGATATATCAGACTGTTTGTGATCACAGTGATGTGATGCAGACGATAGCACCGTGTGATGAAACTGTAAGATAAAAATTATTTCATGCACTGCTTCCCAAAATTATCCTCACTTCCTTAGCTTTCTCAATTAAAACTCAACAAGGATGTCAAATCAGAAGATGCTTCAAACACCCTTGATTGCCTTTTGAAAAGCAATTCAGCTGGTGTGTTATGAGAGCAACATATTGCGATACACCGCTGAGCACACAACTCAACAACAGTCAGAAGTCTATAATCTCTCCGAGATCTGGTCCATTTAGCTTAAATTATTTTCTGTACTTTAAATGAAAAAGTATTTTCCTCATTAGCAACATTAGACTTTGTAAGCATTCAGCTGTTTCTTGTGCATTTCTCTTACCTCATGTCCAGTCCAATGACTTTTGTTATGCCTGTTTCTATAAATTAGGGTATATTTACAGTTAAATTAATGTCTGAGACTATTATTTACACCCAGGACTCAAAATGAGCCAATACAGCAACATGGTTCCACTGGAAACATCATATTCTACAGAAAACATTTCACTGGGGAAATTATATCTATAAACATACGTATCTATCTAATGTGTGGTCCTTACTGTTGCAAATATAACAAGTTGGATCCAAATGTGAACAAAGCAATGGGGAGCTGTTTTCCTGAGTCTAATGACAGGCAAACAAACAAAAGCTCTAAGAAATGTGTGAGCAGTTCTAAATATCTCAGTCATGCATTAATTCTGAAGCACAATGACATCAAAACCAGACATCAGTGTGGATAGTTATTTCACTCTTCATCATTTCAGCAGACATCTGAAAAGCAGAATAAAGGGTCTGGAACCCAGTGGAAATTTTCCCAGTGCTGGGGGCTTCCTGAGATGGCATGCGGGCAGCATACTTTATTCCAATAACTAATGAACATTTGGGGAAAATGATAGCCTTGTGAAAGATTCAACACTGGTTCAATTAGTGTGTGAGAGCTCACAATACACATCCTCTGAGACCCTAAAGAAATCTTCCAATCAAGGAAGACTATTGCTTACATTCCTGATATGTCTAAGGAAAAACAACAAGCAGGAAAATTTTTTTAAGAGAATAATAAAAATATTTTCTGGTTTCTTTTATGCATCATAAAGAAATAAAAAAAGGCCACAAATCCAATTTAAAAAATAATCTTCTGCAGGATATACTTAATGTCACAATATCGGACATTAGCTGAACAGGATTGCAAAACTAAACCCACCTTCTGTTCATCTGCCCAACAATTTACTCCTTTTCGAAGTGTCCATGAAAAGATGCGGATTGTGCATTGTGCCAAAAAAGCTAACAAATCCAGACTATGGTGAAGCAAGTGGTGGGGAATAAATTTCAAATTCCAAAGAGGTTTTTCCACAGGGAATGCCAGATTTCAGGACTCGACCCTAAAATGTTATCAAGTATGATAAGTACAGTATCTAATCTATTATACACTTCCACATAACATCATACGATATCTATATCTTATATGAGAATTTATAAACTGTGAGAGCTTCCAGTACCATTGGATTAAGCTATTAAGATATTATTACCCCCCATTTACAGATGAAGAAACTAAGGCAGAGGTTAAGTGACTTGCCCAAGGTCATAAGGAAAATCTGTGGTAGACTCAAGAATAAGATTCAGATTTCCCAGCTCTGTGCCTTAACCACAAAGATCATCTTTGACAGTTCTCAGGGAACACAGGACTGTGAGTCACCTGGTTACCCCCAGTCTTCGGTGTGAGGGAGCCTTGCCTGTGGTGGCAGGGTGTCAGCCCCCATAAACCACCAGCCTATCAGCCTTTCAAGATCTCTTCTCTTTACTATGCCAGCCCTGTCTTCACCTTGCAGGTTAACAATAGATGCACCCTGGCCCCCAAGTCCCTTTGAAGCATTCCCCTGTAATATCCAGCCCAATATCAGCCCAATCTACTTTTGGTAAACTCAGGTTGTATTGCATCATCTTTTCCATTTACCTCCATGAATTTAATTATTTTTTCCTTCAAAATTTGTTTGAAAGCTTTCATACTACTCATGTCAGACTAACAGGTCTGTAATTGCCCGGATCACATTTTTTTCCTTTGACAGTGAGGAGGCAGGAGCTAGACAGACTTTATAAATCGAATTATTAGATGGTTATTTGGGGACTAACCTCTAAGTTACATAAGCAAATTGTAGTGAAACCATGGCTTGCTGCCAAAATTTTAAAAGGGATCCTCTTAACATTTTCTCCTTCTGTAGATGATTCCTAGGGTAAAATACTGGCCCTTGTATCAAAGTATTTGTCAGTGCTATACCTTCCCATATAAAAACAATTTATCAGTTTCAGACCCTTCCCTGCAATCCATTAATCCTTCTCTACCACCCTAAAACCAATCAGGCTTTCCCCTCCCCAGCACACCTCTTGGAGGCTTCTCTGACAATTAGATATGCAGACACACACAATAATCTTTAAACTAAAACACCCTCTTTGCACTCCTCCTCAATTCTGGTACACAGCTTTCCGGTGGTTGTTAAATGAAACTCTCTCTTGGATGGTCATCCTTACTCCTCCCTCCTCTCTGCACATGGTTCTGTAGAAAACTAGTAAAAAAAGTAATATTTCACTGATTTTACTGTGAGTAGCTGATCACACATCTAGTAAACAGGGCTGTTATTGAGAATAAATTGTGGAGAACCTGGAAATAACTCCACTGAGAAATGTGAGGCTCTCTCACTGTAGAGAATTTAACTTCTCTGTACAATTCAGTGATCTAGTAAAGATCTCATGAGCAAAGTGATCTCACGAGACACAGCTTGATTAATCAATTATGATTCAGTGAGACAACATGCAGAAAACGTATGTCCCTATTTCAAACAGAACCAAGAGAAGGAGCTTTTTCTTTTTTTAAAAAAGAGAAATATTAAAAAAAAAAATCACAAAATTTCACTTGACATATTTCAAGGTACTCTCAAGTCTCCTCTCACACAGCTGTGGAAACCAAGAAGAAATTCTCAATCTCAAAACAAGAAAAGCACATGAAAGAGGATGTTCAGTACTATCTCAGATCTACGGCCTCCTCAGTGTCTCATCTCTAGCTGCAGCAATCTTTGATGCTTCAGAGGAAGGAGACAAAAAAAAAAATCCTCAAAGAAACAAAGAAAAAACAGAATAAATCTGGAGGAGGGGAGAGAAGGTAGAGGAGGAGTATTCCCTCCCTGACCCCTGCTTGTGAGTGGCTGAAACTCTGAAGCATGAGATTTTAAGAACATCAGACCTGAATCAGAAGTGACCTCCTGACTCCCACCCTCACAAACAACCCCGTCATACAACCCCACTCATACATTTGCCATTCTCTTTCTGAGAACTAATTAAGATGTTTGGCCCACAACTCCTATCAGGAGGATGTGCCAGAACCTCACTCTTATAATAGCCTGAATTTGTTCATGGACAGTTTACATCCATTTGTTCTTCTGCCAACTTTGTACTTTAGCTTAAATAGCTCTTCACCCTCCATTTACCTCAATGTATTTATAGAAAGCAATCATATCCCCCCACTTCAGCCTCTCTTTTGCTAGGCTAAACAAGCCAAGCTCTTTCAATCTCATCTCACAAGATAGGCCCCGTCATTCCCCAGATCATCCTAGTAGCTCTTCTCTGCACAGTTTCAGTGTGAATTCTTGAACATGGGTGACCAGGGAATTGTACACAGTATTCCAAACGAGGTCTTATTAGTGTCTTTATACAATGGCATTACCACTTCTCTATCTCTAATGGAAACACCTTGCCCGATACATCCTAGGATCACATATGCCTCTTTAGTAAATTATGATTTCCTGAGGGGAAAAATAAATAAGATTTGCTTCATACAATTAATTTCAAATGTGGATAATGAGTTTATCCCCTAAGTATGCCTGAAATTCATATTTGAAAATGACTTGCTTAGTAAAACCAGATTTACACATATTAGTATTTTACAAAGGTGGTCATTTATTTTTTATACTATGTGCCAACAGATTGTACACCGATTACTGACAGGTTTGAAAGCCAGTTTTCAGAAGGAACAGAGAGCACTACATTCATTAATTTTCAACACATCCATAGTTACAACCATGTTAGCTATATTATAAAATGACTGCACCTCCCAGAACTGTACTCAAGAATGTCATCATTCAACATTTCATTATTGATTAATGTCTACACTGGAATAAATGTGACACTCACACAGTGTATCACATTAATTCAGATTTCTTTGGATTTCATTTTACTAGGTGGTCAGTACAAAAGATAGGGGGCAGACTGATACTTTAAAGAAAGAAAATGGGAGGAGATGTGATTTGCAAAAGTGAGGAGTGGCAGTTCACATTTATCCCCACAAAGGAGAGATTAGAAACCTTCACAGTTCATGCAATCTAATTAAGAAATATTTGGACCATTCCATATCAAGGTCATCTTTTGATAATAAAACATGCAGCGATATTAAGAAAGAATACATTTCTATAATGTAATAATCCCTTTTTCCCTACTTGCCAGTGGAGACCTTTTTTTACTTTTATCCTCATAACTCACAAAAATAAATGTATCAAGTAATGGAATGTGCAATTTAGCTGCCTTACCTGAGCAATCACCCTATCTACATCTCACATACTGAGTAACACATTTATTAAGAAAAGGTAAAATGAAACTTTCTTAATGGATAGAAGACTAAAGTAGGATTTAACAAAATGGAAATGATTTGAATTAGAATAAAATAACCCCCATATAGTAGTGCCACGCTCATGGAATATACATCAAAGCTCTTATCTATTGTAATTGAAAACACTACCTACAGATGAGAGATTTCCTGTATATTATTTCATTGTATAGGAAATGCCAAGTCAATTTCAGGTAGCAGTCCAGGCTTTAAAATAGCATACACCAGTGGTGTGAAGAAAACCTTATCTCCTCTAACCCACTACTACATCCTGAAAAAGGTTATGTGGTCTGGATGCAGATTGCAATGGGGACTATTAAGGAAACAGTTTGGAGAAAAAGGTGAGTGAAAGACCTTGGAGGGGTGCCTATCTTAACTGATTCAAGATGGGCAAATGTTGTATCCAGTTTTTATTTCCTAAGAATCAATTCACTCATCTCTACTCAAAAGTGTCATGTTATAAATATATTATTTATTTGCATTATTGTAGTACCTAAGAGCCCTAGTCATGGGCCAGGGCTCTATTGTGCTAGGTGCTCACAAACACTAAACTAAAGGATGAACCCTGTCCCAGAAAGCTTATCATCTAAGTATAAGACAAGAGATAAGAGGTGGATGGTGACAGGGGACTACAAGAAACAATGAAACAATATTGGTCACCAAAATAGGCTGTGGTCTCAGTACATCAGTGACCAAAATCTTGCAGAAAACCTTCCACATTAAACCTTCCAGTTAAAAACAACCTATCATTTATTTGATGATACACATTAGGAACTTTACATCAAAATAAACACAATTTTTCAAAATATTAACTGCAATGAAATGCATCAGAATATTATGGCTCATAAAGAAATCACATCTGTCACAATATTACAATCAGCATGTCTAGATACTTTTATATATTTGTGCTACCCCTAAACATGTTTGTGTATCTGGATATAACAATACTACATTAAAAATCTGTATAATAAAAAACACGGTATCAGAAACTCTATTCCTGAATAAGATTTATTTCAACATGAATGTGTATGCTACTCCTGGGGGAATTTTGTGCCACTGCACATGCACAGAATTTATGTACCCCACAGGTTTTTTTTTTTTTTTTTAAACTTCCCCCACAGAAAAATGGCTTTCTGATGGGGAAGCAAAGGGAAGCCACAAGAGTGGTCATCTGACCCTCCCCGCAGTATGTTTTGTGTATGCAGGGCAGCCAACAGAGGTAAATCACTGTGGGGCAGAAGGCGGAAGTAGGGAAGACCCGGCTGGTGGCTCCTACCCTGTGCCAGGCTCAGCTGCTAGTCTGGGCGCAGGAAGCTCTGCAAACACCCCCTCCACCCCGCTTCCTGCGCCCATTGATCCTCAACTGCAGGGGGAAGGATCTGTGTGCAGCGGGATGCTCCCCCATCCACCCAACCCCCATGCATCCAGACCCCCTCTTACCCAAACCCTCCTGCCGAGCCTCATTCCCCCATACTCAGAACCCCCCCACACATAGCCCCACTCCACCAAGCCCCAACTAGTTGCTCCTGGATCCCTACCCCACTGAGCTCCACTCCCCCAGCATCTGGACCCCCATGCAGTCCCCGACACCCAAATCCCCCTGCTGAGCTCTATACCCCCCGGTTCAGTCCCAACTACCTTCACCTGAACCCTCCCTTGCACTGTGTCAAGGTTGGGTGCAGCCTCACCACTGAGTCTGAATCCCGGGGGGAGCTGCACACTGATCTCCCACCTCCATGCAGCCAGTGGCCTGTGTTCCCCAATGCAATAAAATTTGCAGAATTTTAAGATATTGTGGGTATATATATATATATATATATATAGGCACAGAATGCCCTCAGGAGTAGTATACTGACCTGTGTACATGTATGTCTGTTGACCTATGCACCTTCCTCTGTTTCTACTTGTAAATACCGGATTAAAAAAAAAAAAACAACAACAGATCAATAAATAAAATACAAAGTTTGTTTTCATTGCAGTTCACTCAGTCCTAGTACTAATGTATCTTTGAATGGGAAATTGTACAGCTGTGTCCATGTCCCCATCTTTCTTCAGTATAGAAGAGGCTCACAAATATTATAGAAAAAGTCCATTATAAATCAACAAAACATTTAATATGGCTCATTTAGGAAACATGTTTTATCCTGCATTTCAGCAAATGTCTGCAATCAATGAATCTGTTACTTTGTAAAGTGATGTGGTACCATATTGTCTAAACATAGGGCCAGAGCCGCAGACCTATACTGGATGTTTTGTGGTGCCTTTAAAGTGGATTTCTCTGATGTAATGGATTCCCTCAATTTAAATGAGAGTTGAAGGTGCTCAATCCTTCCCAGGATCAGGTCTGCATTGCTTTTAAAATAGCAAGTAGAGATTCCTCTATAGTATCTGTTTTCAACTTCATTATAATAACTGAAATTGAGTAACTCTTAGGCCGTGTTACATTTTAAATACAATTGGTTATGATGAGTGATATGTATTTCTGATTAAGCAGCAAGACCTTAAAGTATTTACCTGTAGCCAATTAATTTGATCATTGAAACATGTTGATATGGTGATCTCATATATTATGTCATCTATAACCAAGGTGTGATAAATAGATATAAGTAGGATAGGACTACAGAAGAATAAGATTGACAAGTATTTAGGAGTGATGAGTATGTATTAAGTACACAACTAAAGCGAGTCTGTAATGCCAGGCCTACAGGCTAAGGCCTGTAAGCCACACTAGACCTCAGGCTTAAGGAGACTTGACATGAGTGAGCAGCCTAAGACTAACCCTATGCCAATAAAACCACAAGATTACTGTAAAGGATGTGCCAATAGGTAATATTATGGAAAATAGGTCACAATGTACCCACCCAGACTGCAAGACACCTGATTGTAACATCATAGAAAGTTCTGTTCGGACTACAGGTTACCCTGGGAACAGATTGATGTAAATGTTAAAGAGAACAACCTATGAAAAGCAGAGCACCCCAAAAACCATGAGATGTGGAAGTACAGATAAGGAAAAGGAGGGTTGGAACCCCCATGCATATGCATAAGGTGTTAGGTGTGGTCAGAACCTCTTATCTGGTTGCCTGGTTGTGCCAGAGTGAGAAGATCTCATTGGGAAGGGAAGACCTCATTGTGAAGACCCCAGCAGGAACCAACTCCTCTATCGACAACCAACCATTAAGAGATCCAGAAGACTGCATAATAGCTTCGGCAACAGCATTAGCTATTTCTTGGGCTCTCTCAGATTGTGTAGATGTGCACGTGAGTGTAATTTATAATTTATAATACAAACAAGATTTTTATTTGTAGCTGTGTTTGTGGTCACTGTATTCATTTTTCATGTGTTATGAGTCTCCCAATCTAAGAGAGGATGAAAGTTACCCTTTATGATTATTGATCTAAAAAAACCATAGCACCACAGGAGCCAAGCTCACTCCCTAGGGACACTATAAAATTGACTGGATTGTCCTGAGTTAAACTAAATAGAGGCTACACACCTTTAGTACCAGAGTTTGCTCCCGTCTCCATTTGTAGTCAGTTTTAAAATTCCCATTGGCTTCAGTGAAAGCAGAATTAGACCCTAACATATTTGCATTTTCTTGCAGATACAAGATTCTTTCATGCATTACATTTACAATGTAATGGTAAACTTTCACTAAAGAACAATGTTACATTTGTTTGAAAGGAGATTGCCAGATAAAACATTGAATTAAAAATTATACCTTCTACAAAAATGGTTTTCAAAACTGGAACTCAGCAAGGTGTCTTGCTGGGAATAAAGAAATGTATTAAATCTCCCCCCTCCCACTACTCATGTTTTCTTTTGTCAACTCATAACAAACAAAAGTGTCCAATCCCATTCTGAAAAAAAGTGACTATACTTGGGAGTGGGGAAAAAAGAGGCAGGTAGGTAACATGAACAAAGGAAAACTAAGGTTCTGACAGTGTGATGTGCAATCTCAACTCCAGTTGTGGTCACAAAGCAAGACAACTCGGTCTCCTGATTCACTGTACTCTGCTTTATTCATTTACCACTGTACTTCCAGATTCTACCCAGTCCTATTATAGACACATATTCAACAGGGTATGTTGGATTGCTAATTCACCTTGAAGCAAACAAGCTGGCAGAGTTCACTGGGTTTGTCCATATTATCAGGATGAAAATGAATATGACATTGGTAAAGCAGGTGAGCATGAAGTTGGTTTGGTCACTTCTTCCAGTGAGACTAGTTGGGAAGAAAGCCAAAACAATAAAAAAAGCCAGGAGCGGCAGCTGTCTTGCTCACAGAAAACTCAAAAGGGCCAGTTTCTAAAATGTGACCTGAAAGATTTCTACAGCCCAGATTTCTTTGTCAGATACTTGGTCTGATCATTTTAATTCATACATATTGTACAAGAAGCCCTTGAGGCATGCCTGAAGGTGAACAAAAACTGCCAAGCAAGCAGAGGCAGGAGACCATTGGCAATATGTAGAATTTTTTAATTTTTATCCATTTATTGAATGGCTATAATTAGTTTCAAAATTCACTAATCTCAAAGCTTGTAAGGAACTTAAATATAATGTCTGGAAGAAAAAATAGTATTTTACAAGTATACATTTCCTTATTAAATGCCTCATCTTCAGTATCAGAAAGCAAAACAGTGAATAGCTTCGCTGCTCAGATGTCAGGTTCTTTTTCAGAGTTAAAATTGAATGCTTAGAAAATAATTTTATTTAGCCCCTTTTCCTGCTCACAAAATGCCCATGAGTAAATCAAGGTTGCCTCAACTCTGTTCATTGTTTTATTTTATTCAGCAACTATTTTTTGTTGTTGAATTCTTTAACTCATTTACAATCTCCAAGTAAGAAATTTGAGCAGCATTCATTAATTGTGATTAGTTACGTCTGTCATGTGGTATTGTTACTCTTCTACGATTGGATGAGCATACCTGTCATAGGAAGGAGGGCTTGAAGAAGCTACAGGGACTTCTTGGAGTGAAGGAGCAGTTTAAATCAAGCAAAAAGATAAACAGGATTAGGAAATTTTAGAAAAAGTTGTAGGTGTAATATTACCATTATTTTTATAGATTTATACTCATTTTATAGAAGGCAGTTGTGACTGGGCTGGGTGAGTTTGGAGGCAAGAGAAGTAGATTTGTCCTGATTAAAGACCCATTATAAAAAAACGATGATTTCAGTGTTTCATCACAAGCATGTACCCTCCCTTCACTTTTTTGTATTGTACAAGCATGGCTTTAACTAAATGGTCCAGTCCAGAGAGGACTCTTCAGAAGAAGAGTTACTGACTTGAATGGCAGCCCTGCATGTGAAGCATGTGCAGGATTAGTTCTAAAGTATGTAGAATTACTGAATCAAATCATAGGGGGAATCATCATTTATATTATTTTTTTATTTTTACTTTTAAGTATGACTATTTTTGTGTTTATAGAAAATGTGCAATTACTAAACTTATTTAGGGAAAAGTATTTGATGTTAGAGAAACATCATATTTGTTGTGGCTGATCATCACAATTAAACTTCTGGTATATTCTTATGTCATAAAGCCAATTATTTCATTTGACAGCATTTATGTTTAGATTTTTTTATGCTCACTATTGGGTTTGGAAAGGGAGGGGTTTCAAAAAGGTATTTGAAAGTGATAAAAACAGTTTTATTCGTCAGTCCAATCTTCATCATAATGCCTACACTTTGTTTTGCACCACTGCTTGTTAATAGATCAACATCACAGTTGTTAATAATGAGAAAAAAATAAAGTCACGTATGTAAAATGCAGCGTTAACACACTTTCAGCTGATTAGTGCTGATGCAGAGTCATTTTAAAAAGCCTTTTAAATTTTGTTCTACTATTAATATTAGTTTTATGTTGCTCCACAGTCATATCTATTACCTATACACACCATATATTAGCAGCTGCCTCATAAGCAGTTAAAGCATCAGGCTTGGCTTCTCTGCTCCTTTTCCAAGGTTTACAGCTTTGCCGAGAAAAGTTAGACTAAGCAACAATTTTTAAATTACTTTCTTTGACAATTTTTCCAATCAATTAACAGTATATGACTTGCATATGATTTCCCAAATAAATATGTAAACTAAGCCCTCTATTTTGGAATTTTTGAAGTTTTATTTTGCCCTTATTGTTATTATTTTAATAGTTACATGTTTACACAGTTCAATTTTATATTTTTTGTAAGAACAGCTATTAATTGTGTGATTAAAACATCTCCACGAATCCTATTAACATGTCACAATGTGAATGGCCTTAAATAAACTCCAATTATCATCACTGTAAAAGCCAGGATAGGGCTTTAATCTACTTTGTCAAGGCATTTGGATGTGAGGGGTAACGTTTCTTTTAACCCATCCTGAAAACCAGGGAAAATGTGTTTTCATTTAGAAATAGCAAAAAAATAAAAAGGTTGACACAAAATATCAATATTCATGTTTCTTCACTAAGTTCCTTTTCTCAATTATGGCTTATGTTGTGTGTGTTGCTAAAGTCAATTGGCATGTTTACTTTACACAGCAATTATGTGTGTGTAACACTCATAAATCAGACTAGTAACATTTATAAGTAACATTTCTATACCAGAGAATTTCTATTTTTATACAGCAAATCAAGCTGTTGAGACATTCAAATTGTGACTCCACACATCCATTATGAGTTGCTCTTTATATAAACTATGCTAACACTGCTTCTAAGATAGTAACTAGGCGGTAGCTACGTACACTGCTTCTCAAATCTTCAGTTGTGAAGATAACACTCAAATGAAGATTTTCAAAGGCACAAAGAATAGTAAGGCACCCAGTTCCCCTTCAAAGGGCACCCACCTGCCCTGTAAACCTTTGAAAACCTTCCCCGATTTTTCTGGCATTTAAAACGACTGCCCTTTGAATTCTCATGGGAAATAACTAAAACAGTTCCAGTAATTCCAATAAGCATTCACTTCAAGTATTTTCTTGAAGCTGAGGAATAGTTCAGTGTTTGGTGAAAAATCAGCAATTATTTATTACTTCAATATTAATAAAGCCAACAGATTGTTAATCACTTTACCATCAGGAAAGAAGACAAGATCCTTGCTAGAAAGCACATGGACACAGAGCAGGCAAGAACCTCAAGGCAGAAAGGGTTCTCTTAGTAAGATCTGATCTTCTATCCATGCCCACTCATTTCTCAGTGGGCATGACTGGGAAGGTAAATGGAAGATTAAATTGTAAATAAGATGTAACAAGCATTAGAGCGGAGTCAGTCTAGCTAAGATAAGCAGGAACACACTGCTACTAGGACCAATACACACGATAAACCTGGAATGTAGACATCAGGTTATATATGAACAGCACATCATAGAGTCATAGAATCGTAGGACTGGAGGGGAACTTCAGAGGTCATCTAGTCCAGTCCCCTGCACTCAAGGCAGGACAAAGTATTATTTAGACCATCCCTGACAGGTGTTTATCTAACCTGCTCTTAAAAATCTCCAATGATGGAGATTCCACAACTTTTCCTAGGCAATTTACTCCAGTGCTTAACTACCCTGACAGGAAGCTTTTCCTAATGTCAAACGAAAACTGCCCTTGCTGCAATTTAAGCCTATTACTTCTTGTCCTACCCTCCCTTCTCCTTGTAACAACATTTTATGTACTTGAAAACTGTTATCATGTCCCCCCCTTGGTCTTCTCTTCTCCAGACTAAACATGTTTTTTCAATCATCCCTCATAGGTCATGTTTTCTAGACCTTTAATCATTTTTGTTGCTCTTCTCTGAATCCAAGCCAATCATGAAGCATGTGATGCAATATATAGTCAGAAAAGCAGGTGTTATATATATCTTTACTAAGGAAAAGTTTTGTTGTGTAACTTTTGAGTTGTGAAGTACCCTGCATCCATTCCCCTGTGTTTGAGCCTGGCCAGGTTGGTGTAATGTTGCTGTATGCCAAATAAAGGCACCTCAATGATGAATTTCAGAATAAAAGGGAGATTTTGAGTAGCGAGTGGCAGAGGATCTTGGGGAATCCCAAGATCATATGTTAAAATCAACCCCAATCAGAGAATCTGGGAGATATAACCTACTTTCGGGCATGCCACTCCTCCACCCGCAGCTCAGAGTCTGGCCACCGATGTCTCATCTCTGGTTTTAAACCAAATATACTGATTCCATGATGAAGTGTAGTGGAGTCTATTTATCTACTTCCTGATATGTTTAGAGGAAACTTTTTTTTTTCCAGTATTCTCCTGTGGGCTTGTTTGATTTTTAAAGTTATTTATGTATTTTGGTAGGAAATGAGTTTCATTTCATTTTGAAGATCGGATAAAAGTCTTCTTTTCTTAATGATATATAATTAAATATTTAGATATCCAGCAACAACTACTCTTCTAGTTTATTTTTGTTTAATATTTTGTCTATAGTTTAAACTTTAGAATCTAGTTAATTTTTTCAGTAGAAAATTGACAGAGTAGTATACAGTTTTAAATGTTCAATTAAGCCTTGCTAATTATCCATATATGAAAAAGTTACTATAAAATTCTACTAAAGAGCTGGTTTAAACCACCCAAAAGCAAGGAAATACAAAGTTAGATGCCACACCTGAAACTAGGTCTGTGCAGGTGGACCTTGCAGCTACCCAGCATCACAACTGGCTTATACAATGCACAAGGGTCTGCTAATGCAGAGCCAGTTGCAATATCAGGGCCACAGTGCTGAAACTCTGCCAGTATAATAGATGCCCTACAGTTCCTAAAGGCCCTGATACTATAGCAAGCACAGAAGCTAGACACAATGACATAAGTGAAGACCATGAAACTGATTCTTATCTCACACTGATTTTACTATATTGGAAAATGCACTGACTTCACTAGAACTACTCCTGGTTTTACAGAGGCGTGATATTAGCATTTGATTTCACAATCAAATCTGACCTTTTGGGAGTTATTGAGTTTAACAGAGACCCACAGGTGCTGGAACTAGGGGACCTCTGGGTGCTGCTGCACCCTCTGGCTTGAAGTGGTTTCCATTATATATAGGATTTACAGTTTAGTTCAATGAATCTCAGCACCCCCACTATAAAAGTTGTTCCAGCACCTCTGCACAGACCTCAGATATCTTGGAACATCTGTTGATGCCTTTCCTTATAATGTTAGTTTAAGAAAAAATATTAATACAATTTTAAAACTCTGACTAAAAGAAAAAAAAGTGGTAATTTCTTCCATTCCTATTCCAAATTCTATTCTTATTTCTTTCTTTAAAAGCTAATAAAGGTACAGTAATTAATAGTAGTTACTTTCTGTGATACAGCTGTTCCTCCATATTAGGAATAATTGAATTAAAGAATAAATATTCATGAACACACTCTTTTCTTGAAGCAGTAATTTACATTCTATTCCACTAAATGGGGTTATTTTTCTTATTCTTGAGAGAGAAAGCCACAAATTCATGAAAATTCAGAGCAGGTCTAAAGTTTAGAGCCAAATCTGAATTCCAAAAGGTCAAAAGTGTTCTGGTCTAAGATTTTTGTTTTGGGTGCTCTCTCTATTACACACATAATGCGTATGGAGCAATAAGAAGTCTTTATTCCCATTAAATAAATTAATAGATTTTAAGACCAGAAGGGATGACTGTGATCATCCAGTCTGACCTCATTCATAACACAAGCCATAGAATTTCACCCAATATTTCATGCCTCAAGTCTAATCGGTTGCAGTGGAACTTTGAATAACTAACTAACTATTTATGTACTGTTAAACTCAAAAGTAATATTTAAAAAAAATGAACTGCTAATAAAGACATTTTTATGAAGGGGAATTCACACATCTTAATAATACTCAGTTTTCAAATTATAACCTGCCCATATCTAATGTTTCTGTTAATGTCCAATGAAGATCGTGATTCCAGATTGGTGCAGTTAATTTTTCAGTTTAATCAATGTCACATCCCTTGCTAAATTTAGCCAATTTCCCTATTTAGTTTTAGTGTAAGACACAATTCTGTTGTTACTGTTATTGTTACTGCTTAGTAAAGACATGCAGCTGTGATAAAGAAAGATTTTTATGATGAACTCTTCCAGGAAGAAGGGGAACAGATAATTCAGGGTGACCATACGTCCCATTTTGGCTGGGGCAGTCCCCTTTTTAAGCTCTGTCCTGGACATCACGACTTTTTTTGGCAAAACTGGGCATTTTACCATTTGCTCTTGCTCTAACATTCCTCAACGCCCACTAGGGCAAGAGCAAATGGGACAAATGCCCAGTTTTGCCAAAAAAAGTCGTGATGTCTGAGACATCAGCTTGGGTGAGTGGCCCCAGGTGGCGGGGCTCGGGTGAAAGGCCACAGCAGGTGGAGTGGGGCTGGCCCAAGCTGCTTAGCATCACCATTTGTCCAGTGTCCCATTTTCACTTTAGGGAAATAGGATCACTCTCCCTATGGTTTTGTTTTGTATGTAAAAATTAACTTGTGGGCACTTCACATTTATAGGGAAGGTCACAACCCATGTACAAAAATAACGTGGTTTCATTCCCAGTTTATAAGCTGCTAGATATTATGTCATTCTTTAAAATAAAGCTGATAAACAGAAAAATCTTCACACTAACCTGAAGATTACATATGAATTAAATGGGAGGGAGAGATGGAGAGTGGGAGGTAATGAAATTCCATTACATATGCATAGCCAGATCGTCCAGATAAAGTTTGTGAGAGTGAGTACTTGAAATTAACCTTGCTAGAGTACTTGGCAGTATTCACCATAATTCTCTTTCAAACTGCTTCTATCCAATGTCCTAAAAAGAAATAAAGAACCATGAGGTAGAGTCTTATTTTGTAGATAATGAAATTAACTAAGCCTCTTGGGTGATGATTAATGTGGATTAGCCCACCCAATGGTGTATGTCCTTTGAGATTTCAGCTGATCTAGTGAGGATACTGGGTGAATTAGTCAGACAAACTAACTAAGGTAGCCTCACAATGAATGACCTGAGTAATTTCACTGAATTTTCACTTTGTACTGTTACTGAAAGCTAATTCTTAATTTGATGCGAGAATATTTATTATACATGTAGAAGAGTACAATATAGGGAAGTGGCAAGCAACCTGCGGTCCCTCACGGTAATCTGCCGGCGGGCCACGAGACAGTTTGTTCACATTGACTGTCTGCAGGCACGGCTGCCTACAGCTCCCATTGGCCGAGAACGGCGAACCGTGGCCGCTGGGAGCTGCAGGCAGCCGTGCCTGCAGGCAGTCAATGTGAACAAACTGTCTCGCAGCCCGCCAATGGATTACCCTGACGGGCCGCAGGTTGCCCACCACTGAGACAGAGACTTTATTTAAAAGGGCATGCCCCCAATGGAAATATTCTGTTGCTTCTCTGTACATAAAATACTGGGATTTTATAAACACTAAATGAGTTTCTAGATATATTATCTAATTGTATTTAATTATATGTTGGTTTGGGTACATATGATAGTTGTAATCAATTTAATCTATATCCATTTTGAAATATCAGATTCTGCTATTTTTTTTTTCATATTATTCCCTCTGGGATCTTAAAATGTTCAGTCCATTCAAAGGTCCCCCGCCCCCCGATATGCCACAAATCTCTCCAATAAAAATAATTAAGAGAAAAAGTAAATACTCCCAAAGAATTACGTCAATGAGAAGCATCCGAACACTAGGGGGCAGTATCAAGTAACTCCAACAGCATATAGAAACAGAAGATTGTATTTTCACACATACAAGTAAAATTCGTGTTGGTAATTCTCTATGTTTATGTCTAAAGCATAGAACACCAAACTACAACTCAGAGTGCATTAGAAACACACACACACACACAATTGAGTATCTGTGTACTGTCCGTACAATAGCCACAGGAATATGCAATATGAATATACATGCATCCCCATAAAACATTTCTAGAAGAACAATGTATGCGAAAAGGAACAGGAGTACTTGTGGCACCTTAGAGACTAACAAATTTATTAGAGCATAAGCTTTCATGGGCTACAGCCCACTTCTTCGGATGCATATAGAGTGGAACATATATTGAGGAGATATATATACACACACATACAGAGAGCATGAACAGGTGGGAGTTGTCTTACCAACTCCGAGAGGCCAATTAAGTAAGAGAAAAAAAATTTTGAAGTGATAATCCAGATAGATATTGAGGTCAATTTACCATTAACATTAGTGGGTGAAACTCCATTATAGTAAATACAATTGCACCCATATAAGCCAGCAGTGAATTTGATACACTGGACCCAATATTTTTACTGCTAAAGTCAATGTGAGCAGAACTGAGCTCATAGTATATGAATTAAGGCATTCCCAGAGAAAGACATTCTGCTTCCTTTTTTTAAGTTGAGCAGTATCTTACATCTCAAGTGATCCCATTAAGTTATGTAGAAGGAAAGTGCTACTCAAGACGAGTATGGGCAGCAGAATCTGGCTCACAGAAATTCCAGAGAGGGCCCAATTCTTACGCTCAATAAATTAAAGGAGAGCATAAGCAGATCCCAAAGTTCAAAAGCTTAATACGAAATCAGATAACAGATCTAGCTATCAGGCACAGATATTTTTAAGGTTAAGAATTGGATTAAATTGGCTAAAGCCAGGAAATTCAAAGTTGGGTCAGAAGCAAGCCTATTTAAAGGTAGTTTTGTATATTGGTTTATTTTTAGCTGGAATGAGATTTGACATACACCTCAGATTTTCTATAATGTAAACTTTTCTATAAACTGTCGCTACAGAGTCAATATCCCAAAGAGCAAGTGGTACCAGTAAAACTGAGCATTGTGTATGCAAGCCTATTATAATGACATACTATCACTTATCTCCTTTAAAATTACAAAATTATAAAATAGGGACAGAAAGGCAAGAAAAAAAATAGAGAGGAGAGGTGAGCAGAAGAGAATTTAAGGACTTTCCTCTGTGAACTGCATACCCTTGTTAGTATATTAACACTTTTTTACTGATTCTGTATGTTCTAAAATCTGATGGCAGATTTCATTAAACATTTCATGATATCCTCCAGGCTGTATGTTAGTCACTTTTTAGTAACAATATCTGAGAATGCTCATATCCATTCTGTAGAGTGAGAGGGGAAAATTTCCTTCAACCTCTATGGATTTTTAAAATGTATCAATGAATTTAGTTTAATCCAGTCAGATTCTCCTTTTGAAGGAGTATTCAAGGATCCTGGTATACGGGAATCCTTTCATAAATATACTGACATTTAATAAGTCACTCCTCTGTTGTAACATTTGCTTAAAATAATTGTTTCCACAAATGTCCAAAAATATGAATATATGTTCCAAGATGCATGGAACTATTCCATCACTAATTAGATGCTCTAAGTACTAGTTTGTTCATCCTCATGGGTGGTCAGTGCAATAGATTCAAGATGCTGTAGATGTTAAATTTAAGCCTGCTCCTCTGACAGGCAGCCCAATCTGAATTAAGGTCAGGAAGCTGGGGTTGCTCAGTACCTATGAAAATAAGGTCATAGATTACTAGCATTGGGCCTCCAACATTAGAAGTTTTTGAAAATACATATTTTATGCACTACTTCGAGCTTTATGATATAAATATTGATTCAATCACTGAACACAAAAAATTACAATTATATGCCTATCACATGATAGATCAATATTCACTAACTTCAACAGCTATTATTAAGGGTACTGCTCATTGCTGAAGGCCATGGTGGTGCTTAAGTGCAGTTTTATACTCTTGGCCATTACAGCTGTACAACTGATCGAGAAAAAGGTTTCCAAGAATGTTTTCTTTACATAGGACATATATTTCCAGCTCTCCTCTCTTTCCCCAAAATTACCAGCTGTTCCCCTTCAAAAAACAAATAACCACAACCAACAACAAAAACAATCCACAAAAAAATCCTCCTTCTAACAAAGGTTAGGGATGGACATTTTCAGGCTAACAGATGAGAAAGCAGGAATTTATAATGGAAACTGTCATACAGCCAAAACTGTATGTGGCTAGTGACCAACACCATATTTCTGAAAAGGGAATTTAGCTGTTATATACAACAGTAGTTCACAAAAAGTGTGTTCACTGGGAGTTAGAGCAGTATGTGCAGAAATCCCTGGGGATGGATAACTGAGTGTATGTCTTGGGAAGTGTCTAATATTGTTAGTCATTACTTCTTCAGATCTTTCAGCTTATCTTTGCAAATATGTGACCCTTCCCAAACCCTCATGGCCCCTAAATCCCATTCCAGCAGGAACTGCCCACTGCCTATGAATGTTTTTGAAAGTCATTGCCCATAATAACAATGTTGCCTGTCCTTACAGCTCCAGGAAGCAGCACAGCAGGCATTGGGTTCCATGATAATTGCATGATCCAAGCTGTGTCATTCTAGGACTCAGCTGAAACAGCGAGTGTGTAGGTGTGCAGAGACAGCTCTACTTTCTTAGCAAACTTTACCTATATCCATGCAGGCCATAACAAGTGTTAGTAGCATATAGAAGAGATCAAGGAACTGGAAATGCTGTCAGAGGCAGCAGTTTGTAGGGGCTGGTGATTAAATACTGAAAGGACCTTCCGTGTTCTTAGTTCCAGTAGAGCGAAAGGTTTCTAACATAGTATGCATTCCCAAAATATCAGTACATGTTTTTGATGTTCCCGTGCACATTTGTGCATCACTGGACATTTTTAGGTCCTGCATATCTGACAAAAGAGCAGGAGCCCAATTCTAATCTCATTTACACCAATGTAAATCTGGAGTAACTCAAGGGAAGTTAATGGAATTACTTTAGTGTGAAATGGTTATAAATGAAACTAGAATTAGGGCCAAGGGATTTGTGCCTATGTACCTGAGACAGGGTGACCAGATGCCCCGATTTTATAGGGACAGTCCCAATTTTGGGGTCTTTTTCTTATATAGGCTCCTATTACCCGCCACCCCCATCCCAATTTTTCACACTTGCTGTCTGGTCACCCTAACCTGAGAGAATGATGAACAGTCAGATGCCTGATGAGATATTTTACAATAACTTTTGCTGTGTTGGACACTGATTTGCGCCGGTATGATGGAGCATGCACTATGAAATCACAACAGTTCATAGCTTCCTCCTTTACCCTACATCATGGGCTGTCCCAGTTATAATCCTAGAAAAACTATAACTCCCTCCTCTCTGTGTGACCTCTTCATCAGACATCTCTCCTGCTCAACTTCAGACCCTCCAATATGCTCTGCTTTCTGACTAGCCACAGTCTTAAGTTCTGGAGATCCTATTGTAGGGTTCGGTCAATCTAGTAGCTTTACTACTTAGCCTCTGCCCACAACTGAATCCAATTATTGTCCCTTGGGACTACCTGTGCAAGCCTTTAATCTAGTGGTAGCCAGGAACAAGCAGAGTGGCTTCCAGAACTTCTCAGCCCTGATAATGGTATCTCAAAAGTACAGTGAAACTTGGTCATAGAGAGGTGTCTTTCTGAAATGTTAAGGGATATCTTGAGACATTTATTTCTCTATCTACATAAATATTACTTACCTCACATACCATCCTTATCTATCCACATACATGTGTTGGATCATATATTTTAGTTGGTTTTGTTTGCACAGTTTAGGAACCCATTCATTTTGCTTCTTTTAGTATCATACACACCCAAAATTCAAAGAAAAACAAACAAAAATGGTTAGCTTTCTCAGGTCTATCGCAAAACTGGTTAGCTTCCATATTTTTGCAAGAACAACAAGTCCAGTCAGTTTCAAAACTAACAGCCTAGCCACAAAATAATCATTTCTGATCAACACTTCGCTGGAGCTCAAGCAAAACAATTCATCGAAAGTTTTCACAAACTTTGCCTAGTTTTGCATAGTTGGCAGATGGACAGATTACACAAACCAGATAAGAGGCTAGATATTGTGATATACATTGCAGAATACAAGGCTTTTACTATACAGCCCTGCTGAATTGGGTAAAATTGGAAGGAATATGTCAATAAGAAGCTGCCTTATTGGATCATACTGTTCATAATCCATGGGAAATGGAAGCAATTTTCCCTTATTAAGGTAGGGATACTCTGAGGTTTCTGCCTTCTTTTGGATCAGTGAGTAAAGGTCAGGTGGACATCTCATAAAACTTCAAGATTAGAAAAGGGGGCACACTGTTTGGCTTCAGTCCTTCCTGTATTTTTATTCTGTTTTTATGATTTTTGTGGTCAATAGGTAACACACTAGAGTAGAATTTAAAAATTAGATCTGGTGTTAGTCTCTGATGCTGGCAGACATTTTCATGATACTTGATGCCACTGTCATTGCGTCTTGTTCAATATTTCTGATATGTGATGAATTCTCCTCTAATGTCTCTCAGAGATGACATTGAACAATGCCGGGTTTCTTTCATATATCAATTATATTGTCTTACTTCAGTGTATTGTTTCTATTTGAATTCTAGAGAGGTCGATTTAGGTTGTAAAAAATGATTAACTTCTGCAATTATTTATAATTACAAAACTTGAAAGGTAATTACAGTATCAAGTTAATATGGAGATAAATATTTTTGGGGAAATTAATACATTTCACTTAATTTAAATGTATTTAAATACATTAATATTTGATATAGGTTATCAAAATGCATGTTATAATAATATTTGGACAGAAGCAGAAATTCAGGTTCCTGTGCAGAAAATCATTGTTTAGTTTTCGTCTAAGAACATAAGTAGATTGATGCCCAAGAGCCTTCCAAGTGCTCAGTGATATTCTTTAAAGTGAGCAAAATTCAGTCGTGATAATAATATGCATCTTTATGAGATAGGATTTGCCATTCTTGATCAATCTATCCATCTAGCCTGGCAGCACCCAATGCCTTATGTTCAGAGGAAAGTGAAAAATGACAATGAACCTAGTCAATTGTGCAAAGTATACATGGGAAATAAACTTCCTTCCTTACTCCTAGAGATGATCAAAGGTATCCAAAAGCCTGTATTGCAATTGCCTTTATAATTTTTGTATGCATATTTGGTAATTAATTGGTGCAAGGGTGAAGTCAGCCTTAGCTGTCTTTTTTCACATGCCCATTTAAAAAATTGACATTTTCCTAACATTATTATTTGTATGGTGCCATAGCTGAACATGGTGTTTTAAAAATAGATAAGAGGTAGAGCATCCTTGACAAAGAACAAAATTTCTGCCCCAAAATGTGTATACTCTAAAGGTACAAATATTTACAGTGGAATAAACAGAGTAACATGGCTGTTTTTATGAATAGCACAATATTATGTCTGAGTTGTTTTTCCATAATTTGAATGTAACATGGTGAAATAGTTTGGATCAGAAGTATTATGTAGCAATAAATAAGATAAATAATAAGAATAATTTGCACTTAAATAGCACTTTCAGGGATCTCAAAGCATTTCACATTCATGTATCTTCAAAGCATGCTTTAATACTTTTTTTTTACATCCTCTTAAAAAATGTGTCCCATATAAACCCTACTTCATAATTATTAGACATTTGACAGATAAACAATACACAATCAGTGTCTGGGGACTCTAATTTCATACCTTAAACTGAGGAAAATCCTGCTCTGTAACACAAGGTGCAGTAGGGTAGGTGGAAATGGATATAGGGAAATTCTTCCCTCTGTTATCTCTGTAAACAACAATGCTAGGAAGTGGGACTAACTACTGTTGCAGCTAGAGCATCCTGGCCCCAACTGGGCATATAGAGAAACTGAATAGGGGGAACGTGACCAGCAGCATGTGCTAGCGAAGTACACACTGCTCCTTTTTAGACAAGCGACAAGGTGCACTCTAAGTATAGGCAATCTGCCTGACCGGAGTCGTCAGACACGGTCATTGAATAAGTGCTGTAAATACAGGCAGAACTCATACATTCCAAATGATGAGGCTCTTTTAAAGGACAAAATAAGAGTTTGCCCCTGATCTGGTGTATTTTAATTGAACTTTCTTCTGAGATATACAGGATATTTCAACTACCTACCTCCTCTTATTTAAATCTTCTTTTCACATACAGTAGTTCTACTTTACACAGAAATCGTCTCCCAAGGAGAAAATACTTAGAATTTTCCAAAAAAGTCACTAGAGACAATAGCTTCTAATCCAGCAAAGCACTTGAGCATGCACTCAGTCGGACTACTCATATACTTAACATTTAAACATGTGCTTAAGTATTTCCTGGACTAGGACCATATAAGATAAATGGCTATGGTTCGGCCTTGGGAAAACAAATACTTCAGGGTTTAATATTCAGTTTAGAGATGCCCAAAAAGTCAGTGCACACGTTCTAAAATTTCACTGCATGTCTGCACTACTGTACTGTTTGTAGGCTTATTCTAAGCAAACATTAACAATTCTATTAAAGTAACTCTTTGATCCTGTTGAACAACTAGCATAACTGAAACATACTCCATTACACTTTCTCAACTCAGCTGAAAAATTAAAAAACAATAAAAAAATGAAAACCAGAAGCTGTATCTAAGGTGACCTAGATGGTCTTGAGCAAATCAGAAGAAAGAAACCCACAGACAAATGATTTTTTTACACATGTATATCTCGACATTTATTTTGAAGTCTCATGCTTATTTTATTATTCTCTATTCCATCAGTCTTCTTATATAATTTTAATAGATGCCATGCTTACCGTGTATGTGCGCATGTATATTAAAATTTATATCACCTTCCTAGAGGACCTTTCCTCCAGTATCTCCTGTGTGTCTCACTTATTCAGTTATTGAAATGAAAAGGGACAGAAGATATTTGTCAGTCTTATTTAACTAGATGGTGCTTGCCATTTTTCCCCACACAGAATTTGGGGAATCTAGAGGATTTTAATCGCAAACAGGAGGTTCATAACAAGGGAAATGAGGAAGAAATGGTCAGATCAGAAAACAATGTATATTAATCTCAGGAAAAAAGATCAGTACATGCATTAAAGCAGCTTTAACATACATAACAAATGAGTAGATCCTGTTAGGAACTACTGACACTGGCAGCATTACAGTGAGCATATTTCTATATGGATGAACTGTTTCAAGATTTTTTTTAAGAATTTCTAGAAGGATCAGAAACTATAGAATATCAAAACATCGCAACAGCCACAAAAACCTTCTCTTCCCACCTAGTTTCAACATTAAGAAAAATTAATGCCTAAGTTTTAAAACCTGTGGCAGGAAGTCTCAGAGCCCGGGTCTACAGACACAGGCTTGCACCATAGAGCTCAAAACACCAAGGCAGACAGTAGGGAAGGGAATGGGGTTCAGATCCTGAGCCCACATGTCTACATTGCTATTTTTAGCAGCATTTAACTAGCCTAAGTCTGTATACCTGGCTTCTGAGACTCAATGCTGTGGCTTTTAAAGCCAAGAGCAGATGTACCCTTACAGTGTCCTTGCACATGACTATGCCAATTTTGGGGATATTTTCCCTTTTGTCCCCTCCCACATTTTTTGAAAGGGGAGAGAAATCACCATTCAGAAAGCAGTGATACTATTACAACTTTTAAAAACAATAATTAGGTGTTTTCCCTATACATTTTCTCTTCCCCAGAAGAAAAATATTTAGTGACAGGGGTCAGTAATTGCTCAAAAGGTGATCCTGTAAAATGTTAGCTCTCTAGCCTCAATATAGCAAAACACTTAAGAATGTGCTTAACTTTTTGTATATGAGCAGTCCCACTGAAGTCAGTGTGTGTTTTGTTAGATCAGGGCAGGAGAGTTAAGATCATGCCTAAGGATCCAAAATAAAGTCAACCTCCTTTTCTGCCAAAATGTACATGGACAAAAGGTCTTTACCTCAAGAATCAAGATTCCACTGTCCCAATCAGGCCAAATTTAGACTCCCAAAATGCCTTTCTCCTGAAGAATAGAGGACAGGAGACATGAAGAGCTCCCTAGACTATTCCTGGAGCTTGGGAAGGGAATCAGCTTGTAAATGATTGTGGCTAGACCCTTGCTGCTTTTTCAAAGGAGTGTACACACACACACACACACACACACACACACACACGGAGGGGAGACAATGGATTGAAAGTTGTGCTTCCAGCAGCCTTCCTGAGAGGATACTCAAGGTCTGGAGATTCTAGATAATTGTCCTTGAAAAGCTTCTGGCATAAAGGAGTCTCTCAAAAGTAATCTAGCAATTTAACAATACCACCATTCTACATGCTCTTAATAGCCAGATTTGGTCCTGCATCATCCATCATATCCACAGCTGAACAGTTGTTACACTGATATCATGGTCAGCTATACATCATGCTAGTAACTTCACACCCAACATGGAACTATTTACAGTCCCAATTGGGACTCCCCAGAGGAATAAGGATCTGTGCATGCAAGTCCCTTTGCAAGATCAGGGGCTAAGATAATTTATCTTTTAGAAAAAGTCTTTGAAAAACTACATAATATATTACAGAAAGCAGGAACAATGGCTTATCTCTTCTTTCCCTTTAATGTTGGAGAAAGAAAGATCAGAATGGTGATATTTCCTCAGACAAATTACATTCTAAGAATGGTCTCTCCAGAACTCTCCATTAAACTGTAAAAGTATTGTAAAATCCTAGTATCAGCTTCCTAGAACTATTTATCACATAAAATGGATATATCTGTACTGTTTGGTTAACTCTCCAGTCTCATCACAGAACATGTCTCCTACTCTACCAAGGAATATATCACAGAACTCAATACTTGAAGCACCTTGTGTATCTCTTAGCACAAGAATCCTGAATCAAATTATCATATTCTAGGAATGTTTGATATGTATAATACTCATTGGCAAAACCCCATCTTGCAGTTTACCTAGGTTCATAAATATATTCAGACTCTAAAAGCTACTTTAGTTCCCAAGTATTATTTTTGTCAATATTATAAGGCCCATATTTGTTTATGCAAACTAAGAATAAGAATATGGACCGAATCCTGACCAAGATAGAAGAAACATTATGCATGAAAGGTTTTACTTTTGCCAAACAGTAGGCAGAGTGAAGAAGTAGGAAATATTTACTATAGCTCTTTTCTAAAGCAAAATGCTCATGTAATGGCTTAGAGAGAGTAGTCAGGTAGTATTATGTGTGACTAATGCACTCTTTTCCCTCGCTGCACTTCAGCCTATTTCTCTACTGAAGGAAAGGCCAGAGTTCAGTCCTTGCCACACTTTTTTTTTTAAAAGTATCACAAAGTTAAACAGCAGAGAGTGCCATACAATTTCTTAAAGAAAGATATTTAATATAAGCATACATCTGCAACCAACTTTTGGAATACTTGAAAAGTTTTCATAAACAACTATTAGGCGGTAACGCTATGGTGTTTTCCCACACAGATGTCTCCATTTCATTGTGTTATTTAAGTATTTCAGTGAAAAATACCCCATGTGTACACATGCACACAACTTCCCCTACAAACTTTTAACAAAAGGTGACTTATCAGTCCCTACAGAGTATATCAAAAGCACAGAGGAGAATGGGAGCTCTACGGTTCCCCGCAAAACTCCTCAAAACAATCCAAACACTTAGTAGGCAGTAGCTAATCTAATCCTGGAGTCAATAGTTGGCCATTTCCTCAGCTTCCAATACCGCTTCCCAAAAGAGAAACAAGACACAGTCCAATCTCCCTTCTGATATATATTGGCATCCCAGAAACTGTAGAGCCATGCATGCTCTCACAATATTGGAACAGGTACTGAGGCAGCCAGAGAGCACTGGAACTAACGTTAAAGCAAGAAGCCTCCCAAAACTATACTTCTGATCAAAAGTAAATTCACACTCAGGACCAGGCAAACAGTTAGTGAGCAGGAAGCTGGGGTGTAAGTTTACCATGCTCTAGCATGTGTGCACTAACTTATTGGTCCTCATTATTCACTAGTAGCCAACAAATCTAGACATCATACGTGTGGAAATGCCATTCTCTTCTCAAGTGGCCTGTCTGATTATATTTGCGATACCTCACTGCCTTTTCCCCAGGTGCTGTATAACCCTCCAAAGTCCCACAAATCACTGTTGCATAAACCAGCACTATGGTCCTAGTACCATCCTATTAACCATATCCTGTATATAAACCTTAATATTCATACTTGTATGAAAATATAGTTTTTCCTTCCTGCTTGTACTGACAAGTATCAAATATTCCTCGCAACCTTCCAGGAAAATATTTACAGCTGAAACTCATTTTCATCTTTGGAAAAATATTTAAAATATCAAGAATTCAAACAAACTCAGAGGGTCATGTCAATAACATGGAATAAAGAAGCATGGGCCACTGCATGCTTACATTTAATTTTTTTGTTGTTTTGGCTGTTACCTTTTAAAAGTGTGTTCTACTGGTCAGGGAACTCAACTGGGAATTAAGATATTTGTTCTATTCTTGGCTGACTTGTAAGAGATGTATGACAAGGCACTTAACTGTGCTTCTATTTCCCCTCCCACTCTTGGTCCATAATTGGTTTAGACTGTCAGCTCTTTGGGGTAGGGACTGACTTATTATGTGCTTCTACAGCACTTGATATAACCATCTCTTATTTCTCCTAAATAACTTCTACCCCTGTGTTTTTCCCAAAATTTTCCAGCGGGGTCTCTGTAACAAGTAAAACTGATTTGTTGCACTGCATGCTTGGAACAGTTTGTGAAGAAAAGGCAGCCCCTCGCCTGATAGTAAGGAGGTGAAGTGTCAATCATAAGAATTTTTATACTGCCATATGAAAGAAGGAAATTTCCACTGTTGCCTAATTTAAGAGGCTAGAAACATCCTGTAAAAAAGCACAAGTGTGTTGCCTACTTATTAACACATGAAACACAGACAGGTTTATATTTAAAGATTGCTCATGTTAAACTGTCGTTACCAACTTGACACTATACAGTACATTTCCATTCCCTCTCCCCTTATTTACACACTCACCTCCCTACAGTATGAAAATGGCAAATCTACTGCTACAAAATAGTCTTTGGACAAGTTAACCTAATCTTGTAATATGGGGAGGATGTAGATTTATTAGAATCGTAGGACTAAACAATGCCAGAGTTACTGTTTGTTCTTTCAGGATTGATTCAAACAAACAGTTAAACCAGAAATTGTGATCTCCTTTTGGAAAAACTGTATGAATGTCCAACTGACAAAAAGCTTAATTTTTCCATAGCAACTTAGTGAATTGTGGGAAATTAATGCTGCTGACAAGATGAAAATTGAAGCTTCTGAGATGTGGTGCTGGTGAAGACTCTGATACATCTCCTGAACAGAAAAGACGACATTTGCTTATGTTGGAAATATTATTGGAAGATGCAGACCCTGCTGTCAGGAAATCAATAGGTGCAACCTTATGTATTTTGTTAACATCAGGCATACAAATGGAAATAGCCTTGAGAAAGTTATTATGAAAGGAATAGTAGGGGACAACTGGCAAAGAGATTGATACATGGTCTGCAGTAGATCAAACACTCGGCAGGTGACCTCCCAGTGAAGCTAGTGATTGATCAAGAATGCTTCCAACATTTTCTGCTAGGAGATCACCAATATTCAAATTGGAATAAATGTAGGTTACTTACTTACTAATCCTTAGTACTAGGTAGCTAGCAAACCCCTAGTAATCATGCATTAAAGATTATAAATAATCACTCCCAGAATTCCATAGCTGTATATCCCAAAGGATTAGTAGTCATTAGCTGCTGCTGCAGTGGGAATAGAATTGTTTTCTGTGTCCTGTTTCCTTGTATGGATTGTGGTGGATGTTTCCTTCTACCTCATCCTCCAGATGTTTTCAGGATTGAGAGAGAGAGAGAGACCGTAAATGACAGCCATCCTTCTCCGAAATCCTGCAGCAGGGGAGAGTGATAAACCAACATCCAAGAATGAAAGAGTGTGTCAGCCTGCCCCAAGAGGGGCCAACTCTCTGCGCTCGCATACAGATCCCCAAGAAGAATAGGTTCTGGGAAAGGAGGAAAAATATGGAACCAAGTTCAATGTCAGCCCCTGGTGACTGAATCCTTAGGTGGTCAGGTTAAAGTAACCCACATAAACCGAACCCTGTAGGGTTCATGATGCACTTAACCTATGAGCTCCCTGGTGCTGCTAGTTCCACAGGTAATAGTGATTAAAATCAAATAAAACATTCTCTGCTGTACCCACTCTAACTACAACTTATAGCTATATGAACCTCCATATCATAGCCACATAGTACTTAGTGTTTTAGCAGGAAACTATATTATATTCCATTAGTTAAAATGTCCATTAGACACCCCCACCAACACCCTCGACTTTGGCTGCTGGGATAATTTTCAGCATGCTGAGTTGTAAAAGTTTGATTTGAGGATCATTTCTTTCCTCTCTCTTTCTTTAATGATCTCAAGCTTTTCAATTTCCTTTTGCAGGCAGGTATGACCATCCAGTGTACCTCTAGAGAGTAGGGGAAAGAAGAAGGTGTCACCCAAACCCAGGATAGAAAGATGGCAAGCTCTTGCGATTCCAAGCATATTGAAATATACACAGAGGGCAACGGTGCAATCATCAGCATCAGCACATGTCTGTTGAACTTTTACGGATCTGACAGTGATAGTCTCAGATTTGGCTACAACACAAACCCACCCTGCTTTGAAGAGTGGTAGATTGGAATTATAGCTAAACATTTCCTAATTGGCAGCTCTATAAATAAATAAATAAATACATTAATGGAGATATCCCATCTCCTGGAACTCGAAGGGACCTTGAAGGTCATCGAGTCCAGCCCCCTGCCTTCACTAGCAGGACCAAGTACTGATTTTGCCCTAGATCCCCAAGTGGCCCCCTCAAGGATTGAACTCACAACCCTGGGTTTAGCAGGCCAATGCTCAAACCACTGAGCTATCCCTCCCCATATTGCAGTGTTGATAGTTGAAAAGCTGTTCCTCTTTCCTTATTTTAGTGTAATTTATTCTAAAAAGCAATCACCCTGCTGGCAAGGTCCACTGGTGCAATTCCTAACCTTGAAATGCTGGCCCAGAAATCAAATTGCAGTCTCTCAAGAGATGCAGGCACATCACGTTTACTAGCTACTTTAGCAAGCTTAAACATTAAAAAGATAACCCCCAGACAGCTTTTTTTAAGGATCTGAAAATCTTAGCTTCAGAAATCCGGTCATTCATCTGGACATTCTTGTAAATATTAAATACAATTTGATCTTTGGTCCCTTTAGCAATAATGGATAAAGATAACCTCAATAAGCTTTATAGGACAAACACTGTAGTTGACAGAAAGAATTCCCTCCCTCCTCTCCCTCACCCCACAATTTACTGCTGACTGAGCTAAAAGTCATTAGGCAATCCCAAAACTTTTCAAAATTGGTTTGCAATCTATAAGACCTCTACAAACTGCAGTTTCCCTAGAGCAGCAGTTCTCAAACTGTGTTTCGGGACCGCAAAGTGGGTTGTGCCCCCATTTTAATGGGGTCACCGGGGCTGGCATTAGACTTGCTGAGGCCTGAGCCCCACTGCCCAGGGCCGAAGGGAAAGCCCGAGGGCTTCAGCCCTGAGTGGCAGGGCTCAGGTTATAGGCCCCCTGCCTGGGACTGAAGCCCTTGGGCTTGGGCTTTGGCTCCCCAGCCAGGGGCGGCAGGGCTCAGTCTTTGCCTCACACTCCCACCCAGGTCGGCAGGGCTCAGGCTTTGGTCCTCCCTCCTGGGGTCATGTAGTAATTTTTGTTGTCAGAAGGGGGTCAAAATGCAATGAGGTTTGAGAACCCCTGCCCTAGAGTAACCCTAATTACAAAGCATCTGACTATAGCCTGCATGCTTATAATGTAGATGTGTGAAAGAACATTTTTGAAGTTGCCATCAGTTTACATTTTATTTTATTTCTCTCTCTCTCTCTCTCTCTCTCTCTCTGCCTGCATTTGAGTTATGCACCTAGTAACACTCCTAAAGGAAACAAAAACAATACTGAAATATTAATCAGTTTTTTTTTTTTTTTTTTTTTTAAGTATTTGATATTTGTAAAGATAAACATGCAGAAACAAAACTCCAAACATCCAGCTATGCTGGCCAAGAAATCATGTAGCTTGGCATTAGACACATTCAGGCTTAAGTGATAAGTGACTTCTACTTCTATGTCAATAATAGCTCTTCCTCAATACACAAAATTGGGCACATTTCAGACCTGCTATTTGGTGGGATTCGATGGTAATTTGAAGTCAGAACCCACCTTTTTTCTTCTCAGGCAGGAGGGCCTATTCACTCATTCACCTGTGGACAGTGAAGGTTCTAGTTGGGGTTCAGATTTCTTTAAGCTGATAGATCACTACTGATAGCCTAGTAGGAAACTGAGATCAGTATTTGTCTTCAGTCATTAAAACAAACTTCTTCCTGCTGCATAGCAGATCACAGATGACTCTCTCCTACAGATAATCTGAGACACACAACCTGTACGTGAATAAGGCCAGAATGCCAATGGCAAAATTTAATTTCCAATCAGATTGGTTGCACTAGAAAACTTCTGACAGCATTTACTAAAGTTCTGCAATGATGGAGTATTCCTCTCCTCCATCATTGCAACTGAAAAGTCAAAATCAGCAAAACTATTCCAGGTAATGAATAGCTTGGCATTCCTGACAACTGACTATGAGGACACAATGAAATCATGGTGATGAGACTTCTTTACAGATTTAGTCCTATATAAAGTTTGTTGACCTTGATTCTGTTGGTGCCAGATCTTCAATAGAAATAAGACTGCTCAGAAGCATGTCTCAGGTAGAATTGCATGGTTAGAGCCTTACTGACATCAATGAAACTTGTAAAGAAGAGGAAACAAACAAAGAGAAATGAGAATCTCAGAAGGTCCAGAGGTTTCGGGCAGATAATCATCCAGGAGTTTGAATGCTGCCTTATTTGAAGTATCCCTGATATCTCAGTTCAGAAACAAACTGAGTAGATACAACACAACAGAAGGCTGTTACTTTGTTTGTATTAGGGTTTTATTTTGTTTTCTTTTTAAAGACTGAGAAATTTCTGGTACTTCTTCCTTCTGACTTTTTCAGAAATACTCTGATCAAAGCTTTTCCTGCAGTATTTCAGGATTTCCACTTATGGACAAATCCTGGTTCTGCTGAGATGAATAAACATGAAAACAAATACAAATGGAGACCTTGGGCTAATCGTCTAGTCAGTTCTGATTTTTCCTGAACTGGTTCTTCCATCCCTCTCTACCATATTTTTGGAAGCGCCTCTTTCTTTTCATAGAAACTGGAAAAGGGGAGTCCAATAAAATTGGATTCTGGACATAATTTCATGATGGAATCATGAAAATAAAAGTATCTTTGCTCCTTTCAATCAAAAGACCATGAAACTTAGTTAGTGGAAAAAATGACAAAGAAAGATGTAAGAGATATAGAGGTATAAGCAGCCATATTCCCCCCCCCCCCCCTATAACTTTACGGAAATTGATAGAAAAGAATTAATAGTTTATGAGAACTAGAAAATTCAGCTAGGAACCCAGTGTCTACTATTACAAATCATTAAGCTTATCTACAGCTATAGAAAACCACAGCAGATCACGCAGGTAACAGACCAGAGACACTGGCCAGTTATGACTCTAAGCACAGAAGAGGAAGCTAAGGGATATTTGACTTTGAAATATGGCCACAATTTTAAAAGTACAACAGACGGAGGATGGAGAATACTGACATTTAAAGTTTTAGTGCAGGTTCAGTATAATCACACCAAGAACACTCCAGTAAGAGATAATTAGCCCGAACTTCACCTTGTCACCACAGATTTGCTATAGGAAAGCAGAATGGACAAGGATAAAGCAAAAGGCAGCAAAACCACATAGCTGGTTGACTGTACTGCAGTTAAGACAATCTAATTAAACAGAATCTGTCAGTCTGACAAACTTTAAACTGATATATCATGCCATCTACATCACACAATAATAATAAAATCAACCTCAACTGACCTGGAGGAATAGATTTTGGACAGGTATAAACACATAACTAGATACATATATATTTTAATTCACCATTCTCTTGCTGAAACTTTAACAACTTAATCAATGGGTCAGCAGCAGTTATGGAGCTATGATCTTCTATACTAACATCACAAGCCTCTGCTACTTCAGGTGAAGAAGTAACTACATTTTATGGTAGCAATAGTAGGCTCTTATTCTCTATGATAACCAGTTTCAAAGTTAGAGGCAATGACAGCATGGAAGGGTGGTGTACAATAAGAAAGGAAACCAGAATATAAAAGTAGGCAAAAGCTGAGTAGTAGGGCCTTTAAATTAAGGACAAACTTTTTGAAATTGTTACACAGAATTAAGGGGAAGCCAGTGGAGGGTTCCCAAAGGGGATGATGCACAGAACAAACATTTTTATTCTCCCAGAATTAATATATAAAATTAATAAGTATCAGCTTGTTGAATGATATTTTCAGGGATTTTACATTGTTGAAATATCAAGGAAAAACAACTGAAAGGGAAAGTATTATTTTCAAACTTCGATTTTATTATGAACAATACAAAAATACTAACCTCACATATATTATGCAACATAATATTAAAAAAGGTAACCTCAGTAATGGCTGATAAATGATAAAGATAAATGTCAATATGGATACCAGAATGAAGGATGAAAATAGGCACTTAGGTGGGTCTCTGACACTAACTTAAATCTAGTTCTCTATCTTTTACCAAAATCCAATAGTGTTGTTCTGGTGGTGGATTTTATTTTGAAATGCAAATAATTAACTTTATTATTATTTGTATTACAATCACACCCAAAGCACCCAATCAGTATCAGGCCTCATTTCATTAAGTACTGAACAAAACACAGGAAGACATGATCTCTGCCTCAAAGCATTTACAATCTAAAAAGACAACAACAACAAAAAAGATGAAGTGTGTAGAAAAAGAATACAACACTAACGAACTGATGGCAGCTATAGATCATGTTAGCTCCATGTGTTATTTAAAAAAAAAATTGGCCATAGCTTTATTTCTTGTTGCATTAAACAAAACACTTAGTTTTGGGAGAGCACTCAGAAGCGAGGTGGAGCAAAAGGAGAGACTCCTGAAGCATGAAAGAGTCATGAGTAAAGGGAGAGCAAAACTGATTGGGAGAGGAGGTACAAAGGAGCAATAGAAAGTGAGAAATACAATAGATAAGGAGGAAAAGGTTGGATAGCTGCACTTAACTACATGCTTTAAAAAAAAAAAAAGAGCCAAGAAATTAGCCACTGCCTTGTCTCATGTCAACCCAGAATTGTGTACAGGTTGCCACATATTCCAGTATGTTATGTTCTAACTTTGGGGACAGAGGTCTTTCCAAGGGGTAATTTTTTTTCAGCTGCTTGGGCTGGGCTGGTGGGTAGGGATCTGTCTCTGAGGAACATGGGATATAATGTGCAGCTGAGCCAGACTCACCAGCACAGACTGACTGGAGTCAGTGGTGACTCTAACCCTCTCTATAGGTATGGAGGATAGCCTGAAGCCAGGCCAGGGTAGCATAGATAGTATCTGTGGCTGGGTAGTTGTTTACATCACAGTCTGCCAATAAGGTCCTGCCAGTCAGATTTGTGTTTGGACTGTAGCTGCAGCCACCCTTTCATGTAAAGACAATGTTAATTCTTCCTCTATTTGTTTTGCTGCTTGTTTATTTAATGAAGTTTCACTCATTATGCCATAAACTATATCTAGTCTATGAGGAGTCTTGTTTGGAGGATCACCCTGAACAACTAGCCCCAGAAAGGGGGTAAATTCAGATTATATTCCATGCATATAACCTCTGCTCAAAGCAGGGTAGTTTTTCTGTGAGAGCATCTATTTGTTGAAACCTCCTTTTCTGTCTCCCTTATGCCTTGATTCAATAAATCAAGGAAGAAGTCCCACTGAACTCAATGGGAATACCCATGTTTAATGGCTTTGCTTTATCAGAGTCTTAGGGTATGTCTACACTACGAAATTAGTTCGAATTTATAGAAGCCGGTTTTATTGAAATCGGTTGTATACAGCCGATTGTGTATGTCCACACAATAAAATGCTCTAGGTGCTCTAGTCGGCAGACCGCGTCCACAGTACGAGGCTAGCGTCGACTTCCGGAGCATTGCACTATGGGTAGCTATCCCACAGCTATCCCACAGTTCCCGCAGTCTCCGCCGCCCCTTGGAATTCTGGGTTGAGATCCCAATGCCCGGATGATGCAAAACAGTGTCGCGGGCGGTTCTCGGTTCCTTTCGTCAGGCCCCTCCCTCCCCCGTCACAGCAACGGCAGACAATAGATTCGCGCCTTTTTACCTGGGTTACCTGGGTTACCTGTGCAGACAACATGGAGCCCGCTCAGCACAGCTGAGCTCACCGTCACCATATGTCCTCTTGGTGCCGGCAGACGTGGGACTGCATTGCTACACAGCAGCAGCTGCTAACTGCCTTTTGGCGGTAGACGGTGCAGTAGACTGGTAGCCTTCATCGGCGATCTGGGTGCTGGCAGCCGTGGGGCTTGCCTTTTGGCAGTAAATGGTGTATTATGACTGTTAGCCGGCCTATTACAAGTCGGGTCATCGCACATTAGCAGAGTCTTCCCTGAGCAGCAGCTCGTGCAATAGGCCTGAAGACCATCGTCATACACCGCCCCGTATTTGCTGCCAAGCACCCAGAAAGATGCCGAGGGCTATCAGTCACGCTGCACCGTCGTCTTAAGATGTAAAAAAATAGATTTTCTCTGTATTCATTTGCTTCCCCCTCCCTCCGTCAAATCAATGGCCTGCTAAACCCAGGGTTTTCAGTTTAATCTTTGGGGGGGACCAGTCTGTGACAGTTGTTTGTGTCTCTCCCTGATGCACAGCCACCGTTCTTTATTTTAATTCCCTGTGCCTGTACGCCATGTCGTCACTCGGCCCCCCTCCCTCCTTCCCCTAGGCCGTCAGATACTACGTTTGCGCCACAGCTCGAGCCGAGAAGCGGTTCGCGCCTTTTCTTTGAATTCTGGGTTGAGATCCCAATGCCCGGATGATGCAAAACAGTGTCGCGGGCGGTTCTGGGTACATGTCGTCAGGCCCCTCCCCCCTCGTCACAGCAACGGCAGACAATAGATTCGCGCCTTTTTACCTGGGTTACCTGTGCAGACAACATACCACGGCAAGCATGGAGCCCGCTCAGCTCAGCTGAGCTCACCGTCACCATATGTCCTCTGGGTGCCGGCAGACGTGGGACTGCATTGCTACACAGCAGCAGCTGCTAACTGCCTTTTGGCGGTAGACGGTGTAGCATGAGTGATAGCCGTGGGGCTGGCAGCCGTAGTGCTGCATTGCACCAGCCCCTTCCAGGCGATGGTATATTATGACTGGTACCCGTCGTCGTCATACTGGTATGGCTGTCAATCATGGCCACCTGGGCAGACATGCTACTGTTTTGATGATGACGGTTACCAGTCATAATATACTATTTTCTGCCAATTGCCCAATATTGTCTGCTAAGCACCCAGAAGAGGCCGAGGGCGATGCTGGGTGCTGGCGGACGTGGGGCTGGCAGACGTGGGGCTGCATTGCTACACAGCAGCAGCCCCTTGCCTTTTGGCAGATGATGGTATATTATGATTGGTACCCATCATCATCGTACTGGTATGGCTGTCACTCATGCTGCAGCGTCGGCTGCCACCTTAAGATGTAAAAAATAGATTTGTTCTGTGTTCATTTGCTTCCCCTTCCTCCGTGAAATCAACGGCCTGCTAAGCCCAGGGTTTCCAGTTTAATCTTTGGGGGGACCATTCTGTGTGACAGTTGTTTGTGTTTCTCCCTGTTCCTGTACCTGTACGCCATGTCGTCACTCGGCCCTCCCTCCCTCCCTCCCTCCTTCTCCTGGTCCATCAGATACTACTTTCGCGCCTTTTTTCTGACCAGGCGCCATAGCTAGCACTGGGATCATGGAGCCCGCTCAGATCACCGCGGCAATTATGAGCACTATGAACACCACGCGCATTGTCCTGGAGTATATGCAGAGCCAGAACATGCCAAGGCGAAACCCGGACCAGGCGAGGAGGCGATTGCAGCACGGCGATGAGAGTGATGAGGAAATTGACATGGCCATAGACCTCTCACAAGGCACAGGCCCCAGCAATGTGGAAATCATGGTGTCACTGGGGCAGGTTGATACCGTGGAACGCCGATTCTGGGCCCGGGAAACAAGCACAGACTGGTGGGACCGCATCGTGCTGCAGGTATGGGACGATTCCCAGTGGCTGCGAAACTTTCGCATGCGTAAGGGCACTTTCATGGAACTTTGTGACTTGCTTTCCCCTGCCCTGAAACGCCAGGATACCAAGATGAGAGCAGCCCTCACAGTTGAGAAGCGAGTGGCGATAGCCCTGTGGAAGCTTGCAACGCCAGACAGCTACCGGTCAGTCGGGAATCAATTTGGAGTGGGCAAATCTACTGTGGGGGCTGCTGTGATCCAATTTGCCAGGGCAATGAAAGACCTGGTGATAGCAAGGGTAGTGACTCTGGGCAACGTGCAGTCAATAGTGGATGGTTTTGCTGAAATGGGATTCCCAAACTGTGGCGGGGCCATAGACGGAACCCATATCCCTATCTTGTCACCGGAGCACCAAGCCACCGACTACGTAAACCGCAAGGGGTACTTTTCAATGCTGCTGCAAGCCCTGGTGGATCACAAGGGATGTTTCACCAACATCAACGTGGGATGGCCGGGAAAGGTACATGATGCTCGCGTCTTCAGGAACTCTGCTCTGTTTCGAAAGCTGGAGGAAGGGACTTTCTTCCCGGACCAGAAAGTGACCATTGGGGATGTTGAAATGCCTATCGTGATCCTTGGGGACCCAGCCTACCCCTTAATGCCATGGCTCATGAAGCCGTACACAGGCAGCCTGGACAGGAGTCAGGACCTGTTCAACTACAGGCTGAGCAAGTGCCGAATGGTGGTGGAATGTGCATTTGGACGTTTAAAAGCGCGCTGGCGCAGCTTACTGACTCGCTCAGACCTCAGCGAAAAGAATATCCCCATTGTTATTGCTGCTTGCTGTGCGCTCCACAATATCTGTGAGAGTAAGGGGGAGACCTTTATGGCGGGGTGGGAGGTTGAGGCAACTCGCCTGGCCGCTGATTACGCGCAGCCAGACACCAGGGCGGTTAGAGGAGCACAGCAGGGCGCGGTGCGCATCAGAGAGGCTTTGAAAACGAGTTTTGTGACTGGCCAGGCTACTGTGTGAAACTTCTGTTTGTTTCTCCTTGATGAACCCTCCAACCCCCCCCCCCGACCTGGTTCACTCTACTTCCCTGTAAACCAACCACCCCACTCCACCCTCCCCTCCCGCTTGCAGAGGCAATAAAGTCATTGTTTTTTCACATTCATGCATTCTTTATTAGTTCCTTACAGAGGTAGGGGGATAATTGCCAAGGTAGCTGGGATGGGTGGGGGAGGAGGGATGGAAAAGGACACACTGCATTTTAAAACTTTAACTCTTATTGAAGCCCAGCCTTCTGATGCTTGGGCGATCATCTGGGGTGGAGTGACTGGGTGGACGGAGGCCCCCCCACCGTGTTCTTGGGCGTCTGGGTGAGGAGGCTATGGAACTTGGGGAGGAGGGCTGTTGGTTACACAGGGGCTGTAGCGGCGGTCTCTGCTCCTGCTGCCTTTCCTGCAACTCAACCATACGCTCGAGCATATCACTTTGATGCTCCAGCAGACGGAGCATTGCCTCTTGCCGTCTGTCTGCAAGCTGACACCACCTATCGTCTTCAGCCCGCCACCTCTCCTCTCGTTCATGTTGGGCTTTTCTCATCTCCGACATTGACTGCCTCCACGCATTCTGCTGTGCTCTATCAGCCTGGGCGGACATCTGCAGCTCCGTGAACATCTCGTCCCTCGTCTTACGTTTTCTCTTTCTAATGTTCACGAGCCTCTGCGAAGGAGAAACATTTGCAGCTGGTGGAGGAGAAGGGAGAGGTGGTTAAAAAAGACACATTTTAGGGAACAATGGGTACACTCTTTCATTACAAGGTCGCATATTTCGGCTTGCAGGCAGCCATCGTAGGCCACAGTGTTTTGGCTTTTTTAACCTTCTTAACATGCAGGAAAGGTTGCAAACAGCAGCGCATTTCCCATATCAAGGATGAATTGGGTTGTCCATTTAAAATGGGGTTTCAATGTAAAAGGAGGGGGCTGCGGTTTCCCGGTTAACATGCGGCACAAACACAAGTAAACCACCCCCCCCCACACACACACACGATTCTCTGGGATGATCACTTCACCCCTCCCCCCCACCGCGTGGTTAACAGCGGGGAACATTTCTGGTCAGAATAGCAGGAACGGGCGCCTCTGAATGTCCCCCTTAATAAAATCACCCCATTTCAACCAGGAGAGCTTTCTGGAGATGTCCCTGGAGGATTTCCGCTCCATCTCCATACACGTTAACAGACTTGCTTGCTTTTTTTTTGTAATGTTTACAAATATTTACAAAGTTACACTCACCAGAGGTCTCCTGTGTGCCCTGAGGGTCTTGGGTGAGTTCGGGGGTTACTGGTTCCAGGTCCAGTGTCACAAACATATCCTGGCTGTTGGGGAAACCGGTTTCTCCGCTTCCTTGCTGCTGTGAGCTACCTACAGTACCTCCATCGTCATCTTCCTCGTTCCCCGAACCGTCTTCCCTGTGTGTTTCTCCAGTGAGAGAGTCATAGCACACGGTTGGGGTAGTGGTGGCTGCACCCCCTAGGATCGCATGCAGCTCCGCGTAGTAGCGGCAAGTTTGCGGCTCTGCCCCGGACCTTCCGTTTGCTTCTCTGGCTTTGTGGTAGGCTTGCCGTAGCTCCTTAATTTTCACGCGGCACTGCTGTGTGTCCCTGTTATGGCCTCGGTCCTTCATGGCCTTGGAGATCTTTTCTAATACTTTTCCATTTCTTTTACTGCTACGGAGTTCAGCTATCACTGCTTCATCTCCCCATATGGCGAGCAGATCTCGTACCTCCCGTTCGGTCCATGCTGGAGCTCTTTTGCGATCCTGGGAGGACTCCATGACGGTTACCTGTGCTGATGAGCTCTGCGTGGTCACCTGTGCTCTCCACGCTGGGCAAACAGGAAATGAAATTCAAACCTTCGCGGGTCTTTTCCTGTCTACCTGGTCAGTGCATCTGAGTTGAGAGCGCTGTCCAGAGCGGTCACAATGAAGCACTGTGGGATAGCTCCCGGAGGCCAATAACATCAAATTCCGTCCACACTACCCCAATTCCGACCCGCAAAGGCCGGTTTTATCGCTAATCCCCTCGTCGGAGGTGGTGTAAAGAAACCGGTTTAAAGGGCCCTTTAAGTCGAAAGAAAGGGCCTCGTTGTGTGGACGTGTCCAGGCTTAATTCGGTTTAACGCTGCTAAAGTCGACCTAAACCCGTAGTGTAGACCAGGCCTTAGTTAGCATTATGTATGCCTGATAATGAGAAAGATATCAAACAAAAATCTTACACTAGACTTAATCCCTGCAACCATTTCTTTTCCTCTTACTGATAATTAGCTGTGAATATTGTTCATGTGTTAGAACCCAAATAAGCAAAGCACTTATGCACATGCTTAAGTCCCTCAAGTTTTGAGTTTTATGCTAAATCAGGGCCTTAAAGTTGAATAGTTGTAATGCTACAGTGTTAATTTTTGTATCAGATTGCTAGATGATCAAAAAGGGGGCACACTGAACAGAATGAGTGGGAAGCACCAACATGAACAGATGAATCAAAATCTGTTGAAGGCCTTTAACATATGCCAATTCATGTTAAACGTACAAGGACTGTTGTATTAATAAAGAACCCAGGAGGCAGGCTTAATAGGGAGAATGCACAGCACTTCCATTAACTGCACAAGAACACAGCTCATGTTGACCTTCTTTAGGCTTCTGGAAACATCACATTCACATTAAGTGGTCACATTCTGGGGTGCAATTGAGCCTAGTGAGGGGCTGTCACCACCTGCCATGCAATCTTGGGTACCTTACAATGCTTCTTCTCATCCTGGGCCCCTCACAGACAGCATGAAGGTCATATCTTGAATGTTTGTGTATAACTGCAGCCAGATAGCAACACTCCAGTCAAACTCTGACTTCCACCAGCCTTGGTTACCACTTGCAGGGTGACCTCAACACACTCCCAGTCCTGAAAATTTCCCAAAACAGGTGTTTTGCACTGAACTCCTGGACAGTTCAGATATTAGAGGTATATTGACCCTTTACAGGGACAACAAACAACAGTTTGCTTTTTAACTTGTGTGACAAAGTTCCTCCTCTATCTTGGTGGGTCCTGCGCTTATTGGCGGATTTTCTTGCCTCAGAGATTCACCATGTGGGTTGGGAAACAGCCCAGAGACCTTCCCCTCTACAAGAACCCACAGACCAGGTCAATTGGGAGGTTTGGGGGGAACCTAGGCCAGCCCTCTACTCCGGGTTCCAGCCCAGGGCCCTGTGGACTGCAGCTGTCTATAGTGCCTCCTGTAACAGCTGCATGACCTCTACAACTCCCTGGGCTACTTCCCCATGGCCTCCTCCAAACACCTTTATTCTCACCACAGGACCATCCTCCTGGTATCTGATAATGCTTGTGCTCCTCAGGCCTCCAGCAGCACTCCCACTCCCTCTCCCTCTCCCTCTCCCTTCCTTGCGCCTCTTGCTCCCAGCTCCTCACACTCACACCACAAACTAAAGTGAGCTCCTTTTAAAACCCAGGTGCCTTGATTAGCCTGCCTTAATTGATTCTAGCAGCTTCTTAATTGGCTCCAGGTGCCCTAATTAGCCTGCCTGCCTTAACTGGTTCTAGCAGGTTCCCAATTACTGTAGTGCAGCCCCTTCTCTGGTCACTCAGGGAACAGAAAACTACTCATCCAGTGACCAGTAGATTTGTCCTCTACCAGATTCCTGTACCCCACTGGTCTGGGTCTGTCACACTTGTTACCCAAACAATTCAGTTTAAACACAAACACTGGATTAGTTTTCATTAGAGAACAAAACAAGTTTATCTGACTTCATAGAGAGATTTTAAGTGAGTACAAATAAGGTATTAAAGTGAAAAATGGTTACAAAAGAAAAAGAAAAAGAAAATGCTTTTTAGTAGTTAAACTTAACTAGCTAGACTTGGTTCAAGGTAAAATCCTTAATGAAGGTTCCCAGCAACACTGCTAACCAAATTTTCGTGTTACAATCCCTCCCAAAGACAAAAGATTGCTTCCTTCATCTTTTTAGGTGAGAGAGAGAGAGAGAGAGAGAAGAGAAGAAGAGAAAATACACAGAGGTATTTTTGTCACTCACTTTTATAATCCAATTTCCCTTCGAAATGCATCTTCCTGAGGGTTACCTATAGATAAAGTTCCTTCCAACATGAGGACAGATATATGAAGTCTTGTGTTGAAAGAAGTTTCATGTTGTTGTTTGTTAAAATGCAGAGTGATCTGTTCCATAGCTGCCAACAAATGGCCACTTGACAGGTGACTACAAATTAACTTCAATGATACCCGACTAGAGGCATCAGCTTGCCCTTTGTCTTTGAGAAACAGGTTTACCCCCCTCCAGACTTTTCAGTCATAATTTCCACTTACATTCATAACTTTGCAAGTAATATTGCTACATACATTTCACCATATTATCATTGATCAATGAGTTATCAGCTTTCAAAGGATACTACACAAGGCATATTTTGTACAAAGATTATTTACAATAGCAAGTAGGGTGTGAATACTGGGGTGCATTCAGCCACATAGGCATTCTCAGAGGCTTCATTCCCATACTAGTATTAATCCTAACTGCAACAAAGTCTCAAAGTTTTAAGCAATAACGGGCCCAGGCATCACCCAGTCACACTGGCCTAAATGAGTTACTATGTAGTTACTTGAGCTACTATGGAAAATAATTTCTTAGGGATGAAATTAGTGTTATACAGAAACTGTTGTACAAACCAGTAGGTTTCTATGGAAAATGACACCAAAATGCTATTGACATTAACAGAGAATGATACATTTTCTACAGGGTTATTTAACCCTTCATATAACATAGCAGAAATGCAATTCTTCATCAAATTGTGTATGATGGTTTAACTTTCTATGGAAAGATTACCTATTAAATTCTGTTCTCTATTAACTTCTATGGATTTTTTCTAAGAGCTAAAAATTACACACACAGGGTGGTAAGTGCATAGATTTTGCGTAAAAGTCTTATTTTGTGTATTATGCCAGAGGCTGCTTTGGTTTCTCCTTGTTGACTAAGTACTCTGCTACTTGGCCAGAGAGAGTAGGAAAACACTCCACAAGGAGCTGCCTATGTTTTTCTCTCTCTCTCTCAAACCTGAGACATGCTAAACAAGGGCAAACAAATCTAGTAGTGACTAGCACCCCTTTAAACAAAAATGCTAAACTTAATCTGTTTGCTCAGTTTCATCAGCAATTGAGGCTTGATTTTCATTTGACTTTTTTTTTTGCTTACTCCTTATTGCTAGTCATGTGAGTAAATCGTGACCTTGCAAGCTTGACCTCCCAAGGATACTGCTTAGAGTCTTCATATCTGCTAACAGCTCTCTACAACATTAGAAGTTCTATGCTCCCTGAGTGAGATGGCTCTGCAGCCTATCTTTGTTCCCTGTGAGGGATTCAAGAGGCTAAAGGTTAGTTATCTCAAAGAGGCCTCTATTACTTTGAAAAAAATCACATTATGAAATTTTCAAAGATTATGATGAAAATTACACACCACCCAGCTTAAAATTCATTGGTTATTTGTAATTTATTTTATACCATCAAATCTCACTGATCCTTGGCATCAAGGAATGATTTAGGATGAGGAAGGTCTTCAAGTAGATATAGGGAAATGCTAGAATGTGGGCAATTTATTCTAAATTGAAATTTAGTTTTGCCTACACTGTATTGGGCTTATAGAATATATAGCATTTTATTGTTCTGCTACATGAGTTCTAGAAGGTAGCAAAGATAATGGAATTCAAATAGGGATGAATTTGACCTCTTGCCTTAAGTTGTTCATTTGTTAATAAAGCAACAAAATAATTAGAAGCAAGATACAATTTACAACCAACACGTGTTTTCCCTCCCTAGAAAGTGGTTATGAAACAGAATATACCCTTTTCTGGTTTAACAATAAAAATGTAACAAATCAAAAATCCAAACATCAAATCTTTGTTAATTTCTTTCATTTCTTATGAGCTTATGTCAGGCAGCTTGTATAACAATAAGCCATCTGTCTTCATGGCATCACTGGCTCTGCATTAGGAGTAAAATCTTGGCTCAACTGCATTCCATCAGAGTTTTGCCATTGACTTCAATGGAGCCAGGATTTCACACTAGGTTCTGAACTCTCTGCAAATTAATGATGCAGCACAAATGTCAACACTCAGGTCTTCAACTGCAGTGAATGAAAATTTTGAACAATTTAAGTCCTGTGTTTTGTCAAAGAATATATACATTCTTTAGCTTTTCCTTATTTCTTTTCACAATTCAGGTCTTTGAAAGGTAGTTATTTTTTTTAAAAAGAATTCATTGTAAAATCTCCACTTGTGCACTTTGCAAATCTCTTAATGTTTTTATAATAATAATTAATGGAGATATCCCATCTCCTAGAACTGGAAGGGACCTTGAAAGGTCATTGAGTCCAGCCCCCTGCCTTCACTAGCAGGACTAAGTACTGATTTTGCCCCAGATCCCCAAGTGGCCCCCTCAAGGATTGAACTCACAACCCTGGGTTTAGCAGGCCAATGCTCAAACCACTGAGCTATCCCTCCCCCCTCATTTTTATTATGCATACATAGCAAAGGTAATGCTGCTTAACATCAGTAACACGACTCTTCTCATTCTGTAAAGCTACCAGAGAAAAATCATTATTTGAAAATACTGAACTTGACTTTGGAAGAAAACTAATTGATGATTCTAACAAGTATTACCAAAGAAGGAATCATAATGATTGTCTAGATAATTAGCTCAGTGGAGGGATTCATGCCACTCTTATTCATTTCTGCCTCCATCTTTTTACGAAGGCACCAGGAAACAGAATTAATAATCTTTAAAATGACCCTACTCCCAGAGATCATATTAGCAGTGTGATCACTGTTGCAAAACATAACCTTCAAAAGAGTCCTGTCAGAGCTATTGACAGCTCTATGTACATTTTATGAGTGTCATGCTGTTGTGGGTTTGGAAAAGAGATGAAGTGCTCATTTCGATAGAGGTCATTAATGCACTAGATCACCAAAGCAAATCTTCTCTTTAGGAAGAAATGACACTGTTCACTTTAGAAAAAAGAAAAGGCAATGTACACAGACATTTCTAACTGAAGACAACTAATACCCTTTTTTGTTTGAAAATGGTCAGTATTTTCCATCCAATAACATGAGACCCAAAAGGAACACTTACTGGAGATACAATGAAGCAATAGTTATCTCCTCTCACCCCACAACCTCACTTTCCAAAAGAAAATACCATAACCAGTCTTTATATTCTGGAACTGTAACAAAAATAGTGAGCGTTATCAGACAAGGTAAAGAGGGGATTTAGCAGCAACACTGGGTGCTAATCTGGAAAATAATATAAACCCTTTAGTTAAAAGAAAGGACAAGCAATTAAAACTGCAGGGCCATAATTCATAGATGCTGTCTTCTCCCTGGGGACATTCATTATCCCTTGCCAGCTGAGCACATAGTTTACTGCAATTTAGCTTAAATAAATGTATTGATTCTATGCAAAACATAATATTGATGATATTGCCAATGTTAAAATTGACAGATTAACAACTCTGAAGTTGCCAAATGCATTATGAAAGGGAAATGCATCTTCTATATTTAATAGAAGGTATTTTTGCAGTACTTAAAGTTTACACTCTTCAAACTTTAATCGCTTTTTACAATAAGTCTCAAAGAAATCACCTAAATAAGCCATTTTTCAAGAAAACTGATCCAGTAGTTTTAAAATTCCCTATTTTCTTTCTTAAGTACAATTCAAACCTAGAACAGCTAAGAACACTGTGAGGGTGCAAAACACTTGCATCAGTCTCTTTATATCAGGGATTCCCAAACTTGGTTTGGGGCTTGTTCAGGGTAAGCTTCTGGTGGGCTGTGAGATCCTTTGTTTACCTGAGCATCCACAGGTACGGCCGCTTGCACCCATGGTTCACCGTTCCCGCGCCGCTTCCTGCGGCCCATTGTCCAGGAACGGCAAACTGCGGCCACTGAGAGGTGCGAGCAGCCGTACCTGTGGATGCTCAGATAAACAAAGCATCTTGTGGCCTGCCAGGGGCTTACCCTGAACAAGGCCCGAACCAAGTTCGGGAACCCCTGCTTTAGATAATGCATGCCTCAGAGTCCCATGCAACTCAGAATTCAGAGATGAAGTGGTGGAGGAAACATGGTCTAATGGATAAACCACAGCACAGAGATTCACTCAGTCTGGTTTCTGTAGGGTTACCATTCGTCCGGATTTACCCGGACATGTCCTCTTTTTTGTACTAAAAATAGCGTCCGGGGGGAATTTGTAAAGCACTCACAATGTCCGGGATTTCCCCCCTCCCCCGGCAGAGCAGACCGAGCGGCTGGGAGGGCTGCAGGAAAGTCCCGGGCTGGACTCAGGAGCAGCTGTAGAGGAGCCGGATCCGTCCTGCATTCTGAGCAAGTGTATCAGCACAAAGTGCAGCGTAGCAAAACGGGAGCGAGAGCACTTTGTGCTGATACAAGGGCAGCTCTCCCCTGCAGCCCGGTCTGGGCCAGGGACCGGGTTTTGTTGTGCAGGGCCAGGGACCGGGTTTTGTTGTGCAGGGGAGCTCAGCCACGTGTCCGGCTCGCACAGAGCCCAACACCCTGTTCTGAGCAGCAGGGTAAGGGGGCCAGGGGGCAGGAAGGTTCTGGAGGTGGCAGTCAAGAAACGGGGGAGGGGGGGCTTTTTGGGGGGAGTGGAGAAAGTTTTGGGCAGTCAGGGTACAGGTAGGGGGTAGGGTCCTGGGGGGGGTCTTAGGAGGGGGCAGTTAGGGGACAAGGAACAGGGAGTCTTAGGTAGGGGGTGGGGTTCTGGAGGGCAGTTAGGAGCAGGGGTCCCAGGAGGGGGCAGTCAGGGGACAAGGAGCAGGGTGGGGGGCTGAGAGTTCTGGGGGGGAGCTGTCAGGGGGCAGGAGTGGGGAGAGGGATCGGAGCAGTCAGGGGACAGGGAGCAGAGGGGTTTAGATGGGTTGGGAGTTCTGGGGGGGCTGTCGGGGGTGGGGAGTGGTTGGATGGGGCGTGGGAGTCCCAGGGGTCTGTCTGGGGGTGGGGGTGTGGATAAGGGTTGGGGCAGTCAGGGGACAAGAGGCAGGGAGGCTTAGATAGGGAGTGGAGTCCTGGGGGGCAGTTAGGGGCAGGGGTCCCAGGAGGGGGCAGTCAGGGGACAAGGAACAGGGGGAGGGTTGGGGGTTCTGGGGGGGGGGCGGGAAGTGGGAGGGGCAGGGGCGGGGCTCCTCCCATCCTCTTTTTTGCTTGCTGAAATATGGTAACCCTAGGTTTCTGTTTATGGTTCTTCAACTGACTTGCTATGTAACCTTGGTCAAGACCTTTTACATTTTTACAGATGAGGCCAGTAAGTACCCACGTCACAGGAGGGTGGCTAATTTACATATCTTTGTGGAGTAATTTTAAGCACATAATTGAAGGCACCATAGAAGACAAAGATACTCCACCCCTCCCCCCGCTCCCCCCGACACACACTTTAACAATTGTGCCACAAAGGTAAATATAAGCCAAGTCTGCAGGAAATTATTTCAGTAGTTTTACAGTTATGAACATGAAGTTAGCAAGATAAAAATGATGTAATTAATTATTTAAAAGAGGTATTCATCACTTGTCTGATTTACTCTGTTGGGTCATCTAAAACTGTGGCCTCATCTCACAGCAGAAAAGGGATAGCATTAACAACTTTCAACCTTAATTCTGCCTCTTGAAAGCTTGTCTTCTCATTCTTCACTCTGAACTAACTGGCTGTTTTGTTTGGGTTTTTTTTTTGCCTTGAACTTCATTTTCCACTTTCAATTTTTCTTTTTTTGCACACTCCGCCCACCTACCCCTCTTCCCCCCACCCCCCCAAAAAAGTCTGCGACATTTAAGTTACTTGTAGTGGAGTTATTTGTCTGAGCACATCTTGGAATTCAGTCAGCCTTGATTAAAACATTTTGGAAATCAACCATCTTAGCTGTTAGGCCATCTCTATGTTGAAACTGCCTCTAAAGTTAAATCCATCCAAAAGTAATGTGTTTCACTGCATCCCCACACCCAGTGTTATAAGATAGTAATTTCCAAACTATGTGTCATGGTCAGCAGAACACTGCAGAAAACTAGTAGGTCACAGATCACTGGCTCCATTTCACATTCAGATGCTTCTACGTGCACCTAGTCTCCACATTGCAAGAAGAACCTGGAGCTTATGGGAACAACTGAAATCAAGCAGGAAAAACTAGGCAAACGGTATCCAAGCAATGGTAGTAGTTATTAGAAGGATACTCTGCAATTATGAACTAGATTTTGTTTAGGACGGTAGTGGTCTGAAGTAATCATAAATGGGAGGAAAGGAGGTTTGTTAGATAATCTCTCTGTTAAGATGTGTTCCATACTATGAAATGGGTTGACGATTCTGTTCTAAATCAATCAATGAGAGCCAGATTGTGACATAGCCACACAGGAGCTTAAGGAGTAGAAAGACCCCACACTAGGGTTCCATGATTAGATTCTTAATCTATTCAAATTTGGGGGCAAACAAAAAAAACCATGATAAACTTCTACTATATGTGCATGAATTTCCCCTAGTACAAATGCTGTAAACTTTAAAACTACTGAATTAATTTTCTTCACGCTTCGGCATTTAAGGAAAACAAGCAGAGTTTGATGTGTCTACTTTCAAGTCTGATGTTTCCAATGCAGTTGGGTTACCCAGGCATACTATTACTGACTGGGACATTCACAGTGTACATTTGTGTGTGTACATTTAAAAGGAATAAAAAGGATACAATCTTTGGGTTAGGGTTAGAGATTATATCCTTTTTATTCCTTTTAAATGTACATACACAACTCAATAACAGCTGAAACAATTTTGCTCAAACTCTTTAAAAAGTCACATTTATGATGAGACAAAACTGAATAATTGCTTGAGAAAGCTACAAGTGGTTGAAAAGGGGGAATTAGAATGGAAATTGCTCAGATCATCTTAATTGTAGTGTGTACTACCCATATCTGCTATAATTTATTATAATTTGAAATTTGTTTTTCTAGAGCACAAATCAAGGGGTCTCTAAAGTTCCTATAAATTTTGCCTCTACTCTTCTTAATTGTACATGCTTACAGAGACAAAACATTAGATTTCACCTGAAATCTATCCTAGTTGCTCTGCAGCTTTGAAAGTGTTAAATGATAAGGTTCATAATCTGTTAGGTCAGAAAAACAATGAAACACATAGAATTGTAGCTAAAGTTGGTAGTCGTACTAATGTCATTTAACAAAAAATTATACTCTATTCAGTACTTCCACTATTCTCCTATTATTCGTACACAATCTGTACTATATCATAGTAATATATGTGACCCTATAATCTCATCTGCAGTACTGTCAGGTATTCCTGAGACAGCATCACGGCCCATAAATACATTCAGTTCTTTGTACTACATGCTGAATTGGCAAGGTTTGTGTGAATTTGTGAGTTAAATTGGTGCCATAAATAGATTCACTGAAAAAGAAAGCCATTAAATATAAAAAAATAAATAAATTAAGAATTGATACGGTTGTGACACAATCCAGAAAATGCCAAGAAATTCTAAGTCTAGCTGACACATGGGGCAGATCCTCAAGTGTTGTAAATCAGCAAAGCTTCATTGACTTCAAAGCTATGTAAATTTCCACCAGCAGAGAATTTGACTCTGCATCTTCAACTCTATTGCAGAAAATAAGACAGAGATACAAGTCAACGATAAAGGGTCAACTTTAATATTAAATATCCTATCTTCTAAACGTATTGACACTGTTATAATCCAACCTGTCTTGGGTCCCTCAAGCTCTGCAGCTAGTTCTTGTTTCTGTGGCAGCACCTACAAGGTTATGTCTACACAGCAGTTGGGAGCTGTGACTGAAGCATGTGTAGACATACCTGAGCAGGCTTTGAATGAGCTAGTTTGATTTAAAAAAAAAAAAAATGCAGTGAAACTACAGCAAAACAGGTGGTGGTGGCATGGGATAGCCGACTTGTCAATTTCATATAAGCAGGATTAAAATGGGAGTCTTTATATGGCTTTTTGGGGGCTGGAGTACAGTGTGCATGTGGCCTAACAAAGAGTGGCAGGATGTGACATTGCAAAATTTCCTCCAAACTGTTTGGAACATCTTTTCTTTTAAAATTCCCCCCTCAGAATTTGTTGAGGCAGGAAATTTAAACAGATACAGTGGTTTAACTAAGCATCATTTAGATTGTTACTAAACAATCAATCGGTCTCAGTCTTTCTAGACATTCCAGCAGTCTTTCTGGTTGATTAGAAAGCATCTTCAGGTATCTCAGGTCTTTCACTCTCAGTCTAGAGCCCCAAACCAGATCAGTCCATGAAGACATTTGTTCTTCCATATTATCTGCTCTCCTTTCACTCTTTTCTGCTATTTGCTCATTTTCTCTCTTAGCGTATGGCTACATTGCAGCTGGGAACATATTTCCTAGTATGGGTAGAGTGACCGCTGATAGCTCTGCCACAGTAAAAGCACTAAAAATATCAGTGTAGCCAGGTAGTATGAGCAGCAGCTTGGGCTAGCTGCCCAAGTATGTGCTCAGGAGGTCCAGGGGTTTGTACTCAGGTGGATACCCCTAGCTGCTACTCATGCTACCTCGGTCTACATTGCTATTTAGCACTTTAGCTGACACAGATGCAGACATACCCAAAGTCATATTCTCAGGTTCCTTTCAATGTTTATAATTCTATTTTCAAAGGTTTCAAATAAGTGATCACTGAATATGAACAATACGTAATTTCCTCTAGCCAGTGACCATCTTACCAAATTTTGACTATTTTTTTAATTGTGATAAAAGATTTAGTTATCCTGCTATAATTTTATATCCATTTTGATTTATCTTAATCCCTTTGCCAAGATCACAGGATTGTGTGTCATTCTTTTAGGTCTCAGATCTGGTAACAGAGTATATACGTGTCTATTATATAAAAAACTTTCCAGATTGCAGCAGTCTTGCTCTGTAGGAGAGTGGTTCTAAAGATGTGTATTCTCTTGCAGTAATTATCTAAGCAAGTCCTTAATATACAGACTCCACATTCTGTTTTTTAGGTAATTTATGTTGAAATTTGTAAGCTATAATGAAGTCCAAGGATTTACTATTTTTGAACTGTGGTCCACTGTCTTAGGAATACTAAGATATGCAAACAAAGATTTCACTTTATCACATCTGAAGCTATGGTACCCTCAAGTTTCACTATTTTTTGAAAAAAGTAATGAGGAGTACTTGTGGCACCTTAGAAACTAACAAATTTATTTGGGAATAAGCTTTGTGGGCTAAAACCCACTTCATCAGATGTACGCAGTGGAAAATACAGTAGGAAGTTTATTTTTTTTATATTTATATATATTATATACACACACACAGAAACATGAAAAAATGGGGGTTGCCATAACAAGACTAATCAATTAAGGTGGGCTATTATCAGCAGGAGAAAAAAAAAACTGTGATAATCAGGATGGCCCATTTCAAACAGTTGAACTTTGTGACTTTGTCCTCACCCACAACTATTTCACATTTGGGGACAATGTATACCTTCAAGTCAGCGGCACTGCTATGGGTACCTGCATGGCCCCACAGTATGCCAATCTTTTTATGGCTCACTTAGAACAATGCTTCCTCAGCTTGTGTCCCCTAATGCCGCTACTCTACTTCCGCTACATTGCTGATATCTTCATCGTCTGGACTCATGGAAAAGCTGCCCTTGAGGAATTTCACCATGATTGCAACAATTTCCATCCCACCATCAACCTCAGCCTGGATCAATCCACACAAGAGATCCACTTCGTGGACACTACAGTGCTAATAAGCGATGGTCACATAAACACCACCCTATTCTGGAAACCTACTGACTGTTATACTTACCTACATGCCTCCAGCTTTCATCCAGACCACATCACATGATCCACTGTCTACAGCCAAGCTCTAAGATACAACCGCATTTGCTCCAATCCCTCAGACAGAGACAAACACCTACAAGATATCTATCAAACATTCTTAAAACTACAATACCCACCTGATGAAGTGAAGAAACAGATTGACAGAGCCAGAAGACACCTACTACAGGACAGGCCCAACAAAGAAAGTAACAGAATGCCACTAGCTATCACCTTAAGCTCCTAACTAAAACCTCTCCAGTGCATCATCAAGGATCTACAACCTATCCTGAAGGACGATCCCTCACTCTCTCAGATCTTGGGAGACAGGCCAGTCCTTGCTTACAGACAGCCCTCCAACCTGAAACAAATACTCACCAGCAACCATACAGCACACAACAAAAACACTAACCCAGGAACCTATCCTTGCAACAAAGCCCATTGCCAACTCTGTCCACATATCTATTCAAGGGACACCATCATAGGACCTAATCACATCAGCCACACCATCAGGGGCTCGTTCACCTGCCCCTCTACCAATGTGATATATGCCATCATGTGCAAGCAATGCCCCTCTGCCATGTACATTGGCCAAACCGGACAGTCTCTACACAAAAGAATAAACAGACACAAATCAGACATCAAGAATTATAACATTAAAAAACCAGTCGGAGAACATGTCAACCTCCCTGGTCACTCAATTACAGACCTAAAAGTCACAATTCTTCAACAAAAGAAACTTGAAAAACAGACTCCAACGAGAAACTGCAGAACTGGAATTAATTTGCAAACTGGACACCATTAAATTAGGCTTGAATAAAGACTGGGAATGGAGGAGTCATTACACAAACTATTTCCCCATGCTAATTTGCCCCCTACTGTTACTCGCAGCTTCTTGTCAACTGTTTGAAATGGGCCATCCCAACAAAAGTTTTTTTTCCCTCCTGCTGATAATAGCCCACCTTAATTGATTAGTCTTGTTAGAGTTGATATGGCAACTCCCATTTTTTCATGTTTTGTGTGTGTGTGTGTGTGTGTCTGTGTGTGTGTGTATCTATCTTCCTACTGTATTTTCCACTGCCTGCATCTGATGAAGTGGGTTTTAGCCCACAAAGCTCATGCCTAAATAAATGTGTTAGTCTCTAAGGTGCCACAAGTCCTCCTCGTTCTTTTTGCTGACACAGACAACACGGCTACCACTCTGAATACTTTTTGAAAGTTGCTGAAATAATCCATCATCAGATTATCATGTTTTCCTATAGCAAACAAATTAATTTAAACTTTGTTCCACGAGACTATAGGAATGTTGAAGAAATGTCAGATTTAACTGTACATCTCTAGATTTCATGCAGGTTCAATACTTGCTAACCTACTTACCATCTAAAAGACAGACTGTACATAGGTCTGACTATGACTTCTGCAGTTGTTCCTTTTTGAGTTAGTTATGCCAATGTGTACTTCATATATTCTTTCCAATATTTATGTTCTTATCACTGTGGGAATTACTAATACTACATTTTTACATTTCAGTTTTATATTGGGAGTATACAGATGAAAAGTATAGATCTCTCAATCCATTCATTATATATCGTGTATTACCGCTTGCAGCGTTTCACCCTTAGCTATTTCTTTTTCCAGCTAAATCCTTACTGCTGGATGCTTTTATCATGTTCACATGTTCCAATAAAGCTTGTTTAAAACCTAGTAATCAAGTGAGGCATACATTCAGGAAGCACATCTGCAATTGCTAGATGGCATCTTCACTGAAATTCCAAGGACATATCATACTTCAGTACTCTCAGAAATAATTGTTCATTACTTGCTGTTTCTTTGTATTACAATCAGTTGTTTACAGTGGGTTTCACCTTTGAAGCGATGACCATCAAGAAAACAGGAAATTTTATACTCACATCTTAATAAGACATAAGCCTCCTTTGCATACATTTTTTTCTGCTGCCATCATAGCTCTCACAATACAGCTATTCAGTCCCATGTCTTTGTAGTAATATAGCTCCTAGCTCTACTTTTGAAGAAGCTGTGGAAAGACTGATCTCTTTCAATGGGTCAAAGAATAATAGAGCTGGTACCAATGTCAGTACATATTTCAAATCTTTGGCTTCTCTTCCATGCCCTGGCATCCGTGCCTATTCTGTATGTTGGTGAAGGAGATTGCTACAGTGAGTTTGAGCTGCATAGTTGAATATGAACTTACTGACACAATTCAATATGACTTGCAGTTTGATTTTTTTTTCCAGTATATCTTTGAGTCTTTGCATATTCACAATCACCTGAATCTTAAAATCAGGCACTGGTGGTCAATTTCTCTCCCAGGCTGATGATTTCAGTTGTTTGAAAGCTACTCAGCCCATGGTAAAGATATGGTTTCTTATCTCTTCTTCTATCATTAAATAGTCTATACAGTCATTGCCTGGCTATGCTGGAGCAAGGACAGGAGACAATTGATAGTTTAATTAGGCCAAAATTTTATTATTAAATGTCTGGGAATCCAGCAGATAAAAGTACATCTGCTACCATCACATGAGGGTAAAGGTGGGCTCCCTGCCATGCCACTCATAGGTTCCCCAAACCCCACCCTGTTCTCCTCCTTTACCAAACACCTCCTTTACCAAAGCATTTATCTGATCAGTGAATCCCCTCCCTATGGAGTACCTGCACTGGAAATCCATTCCATGCTTACATAATGAGTTGTGACATCATTGTCTAACTCCCATTCTCAAGTAAGCAGCATGGTAAGCCCCTCTGAGCCGGACACACCCCCACCCCGAACCTTCTTCCCCCCCCAGTCCTGACCCCCAGCTCCGAGCGCAGCCCCTGTGAGCTGGGCACCCCCCCGACCCAGAGCCCAGCTCCCAACCCAGCCCTGGCAACAGGCAGCGACAGCCCATTGGCACCAACCATCACCTAGTGACAGCCCATTATGTAATTGCAAATGTATACATACTATTAAAGCATTTAATGTTTTTAAATAATTTCGTGTATTTTCAAATTATTAAAAATTAATTTTTGAATGCATTTCACTGGTTATTTTTTGCATTTCCAAATACATGTTACTATAATATTGCAACTTTTTTTATGGAAGGGGCCCCCAAAATTGCTTCGCCCCAGGCCCGCTGAATCCTCTGAGCGGCCCTGACTGTGACCCAGCTCTTTGACAACCCAACCCACCTGTGCTGTGTGAATCTCAACACAAGAAACAAATTCTCAATCTTTAACACTTTTTTAAAAAATGTGCACCTCAATTAGAATAACTAATATATTAAATCTGAGGTGGGCCTTACTACAGATTTCCCCCCTATATTCTGTTGGTTGCCACATGATAGACATCTTGTTCCTGGCATATTTTCATTTTTCTGTGCCTGACTTACTCAAATTTGGTGTTTACAATCTGTGCCTCTCTCTCTCTTTATGGTCATTCTTTTCATGTGAAAAATACTTTCAAGTGTTGGGTCCATGCCTTAAAACAAAAAATAAAACCGTTTCATATTCCTGTTTGCCCCTGCTCCCTAAAACTATTTGATCTTCAGTGATGGAGTCTTTTAATGTTCCAGATTCACACAACTGGCTATTAATTGTAAATCTATGACAATACTCAGTTGTTTCTATTATTATTTGTGGGTCTTTCAATAGAGAATATATATTTTAAGGGAAATATTTTTGGTAGGGACACAAACATTTCATTTCTTCAAAGCTTTCTTCCCCTTCCTCTTCCTCAGAATGGAATGCATGGTTTATGTCCAGTGCTTCATCACAAGCCATTTTTGGTTCATTTTCTATTTTATTAGCTCCTTTGATTTAAATACCCAGTTCAAATTTCTATTGCTACTTCAAGATTTTCTAAACCAACACTGCTCAGTAACTTCTATAATTTTTAGGGACGGTGATAGATTGCCATATAGTAGTTGGACAGCCTGTGCAGCAACCATTTTTATTTTACCTTTGTACTTTTAGTAAATATCACTTTCACCAAACATTGACTCTGATTTCTCTTTTCTCAGACTCCCTGGAACTCTGTGCTTTCCACTTCTGATAACCAGTATTGGTAATATCAAGTGTACATGTGTCACCCCCCAAAAAAATGATAACGATGTCTTGAAAATCATGAGGCTTTTAAAAATAAGGATTCTCGGTCTTGTTCTCTGCAACCAGTTCCTGTTTCTGTGTACAGGAGAGTTAACAGGAAGGGTGATAAATTTAAAACTTCCTGATGAAGCTTAATCCTTTATAGCACACCATGGAAAAGTATATTAAAAGGTGATGGGGAAGGAGACAATGGTGTTGCAATACAACTTCTGACATTTTAAAATGAGCATTATTTTGAACATTTGTTTAAAAATGCTTGTTGATTACCACTATTCAATTTGGAATGCATGTTTAATGATAAATAAGGATTTGTAATAGATTATTAATGACAGAGATAAAGGGCTGGATTCTGATCTCACTTTCATTAGATTATTCTGGAGTAAGTCATTGTCTTCCATGATTTACTCCTAATTTACACAAGTATGAGTGATATCATAATTATGCCTGAAGTTAATTGGATAATATGATATTGCATATATGATTGAAGAAAAAAAAACCAGCATGAGCAGGAATCAAACATTTCAGGAAATTGAAGTCTGAAGTCCTGGGTTATGCAAACTGATTCCCAAGTGAGGGATCTAATCTCACCTTGGTCAACGAATGGAACAGTCCATTTGTGTTCAGTGAGTTATTCATCACTGTTATTTATTAGCAATATTACAGTCCTGAAACATCTTAATCAGACTCTTTATAGTATTTAAAAAACAAACAGAAACCAATGAGAACTGGGGACCTCTCGCTATACTATAATACCCAGGAAATTTGGTAGTCTACTTTATAATTGAGGCCACTGATTGATGACAGTAACCTGTAACCCACTTTGACTATAGCACTAAGATCTTTCTCCACTCTGTCAGAACGAATTCCATCAGTTAGCCTTACTTACAGAGAGTTCCCTCAGAGTAATTTCTTGATTTTTTTAGTACAGGAATTTAGAAGTCCTTTTTTATATCATAAGCCCCACTCAACCTGAGAGACTCTTAAAGTTTATTTACCACAGCAGTTCCTCAGCCAGTCTAGCATACTAGTAAAGCTTTATCTTTCTTGCAGTTCATGAACCCTGCAATGTTTTTTTAAAGTCTAATGATTTGCCCATTACGAACAATATTCAAAGACCATAAAAATAACCACTTCTAATTAAATATGAATGTGAAATATCAATAGTTTGTTTTTAAACAATGTGCAATTTATCTTGGGTTAATTAGCAATTATCATTAATTAGCAGAAGTGATAGTTTAAGTTATTTTGAGATTTCCATTATAATTGCCCATTTTCTTTTGCTTGAAATTTCCCATTCTTGTTCTCAGTTAACAGATAATTTTTACAATTTCCAAAAATAAATGAAGTGCAGAGCTAGGTCACATTTTCATACTTTCCTCTTTAACCACAAGGGTGGATACTTATCTCCCGCACCCCCGAGTCTCTCCTGTAACCTCTGACTTCCTTCAGGGCTAGGTCTTTAGGGAAAAACACCAAAATATCACACCATTCACAATAAAATCCTGAGTGGACAACAACACTGATCCACACATGCCCCAAAGCTAGCTATGCTTGACAGGAGGACTGGAAAACAAATATTGTACAGATTTTTTTTTTAAAGTGATTCTGACACTCTCCAGTAATTCACTGCAGTTCTTAAGTAACAAAACAAATACTGAGAGAAAGTTCTAGACAATTAGGTAATCTTTGTGGCTTTTAGCCACAGCCCAGAGGAGGGGCATATGAAGGGAGGTACACGGATATGAACACAACAGCAAAATGAGGACAGAAACATGCATGGAATTAAGCAGCAGGCTTTTATTAAAAAAACTTTCATGAAGGGGAGAGGCACTACCCCCTTATCATCCATACTTGCCTATACCAGGCATTTAATTGGTTCCAGTGCAGGGGTTACAGGGCTCCTTATCATATAACCCATACTGCGTGATTCCCATGATTCAGCTTTCCTCAGAGTCCTAGCATCCTCCCCACCCCCTGCAAGAGGGACAAAGGATGCAGCAGGGTGGAGATGTAGGGCCACGACGGCCACAAGGCCTCAGCTATCACATGAGCTCAAGAACCATCACCAAAATCTCAGATCTTCTATTCTGGGAATGGTTCATTTTATTCTTTTAGCCACACTGGAAACTGGCTACAAGTTGTGACAAATAACACCTCCCCCCCAACCCTCAGTTAGGTACCAAGCATGTTCCTGATTAACCTATTGTGGCTTGAAGATGCTACAAGGAAGGCAAAAAACTCCTTGGTCCTCTGCCAACTAGCCCATGGGGAAAAGATTTAGAAAAGCTGGACATGAACAAATCCATGGGTCCAGATCTAATGCATCCAAGGGGGCTGAGGGAATTGGCTAATGTGATTGCAGAGCCATTGGCCATTATCTTTGATAATGCATGGTGATCGGGGGAGGTCCCGGGTGATTGGAAAAAGGCAAATATAGTGCCCATCTTTAAAAAAGGGAAGGAGGAGAACCCGGGAACTACACACCAGTCAGCCTCAACTCAATCCCTGGAAATATCATGGAGCAGGTCCTCAAGGAAACCATTTTAAAGCACTTGGAGGAGAGGAAGGTGATCAGGAACAGTCAGCATGGGTTCACCAAGGGCAAGTCATGCCTGACCAACCTGATTGCCTTCTATGATGAGATAACTGGCTCTATGGATGAGGGGAAAGCAGTGGATGTGTTATTCCTTGACTTTAGCAAAGCTTTTGATACGGTCTCCCACAGTATTCTTTCCAACAAGTTAAAAAATATGGATTGGATGAATGGACTATAAGATAGATAGATATCCGGCTAGATTGTCGGGTCAACGGGTAGTGATCAACAGCTTGATATCTAGTTGGCAGCCAGTATCAAGCGGAGTGCCCCAGGGAAAGCCAAGGCTGTAGAGCAGACTCATTTTCTCTCTCTCTTTAAGTGGCCTCAGTGCCACTAGATGGGACAGAATACCACACCCAGGAGAAGTGAGGGTTACACTGTCTGCATCAATTTCCTCCAACCATTGATGCAGGTAGGTGAGACAGCTGCTCCCAACAGCACTTTTCCTGAGGCAAGTATAGTGTTTTCAGGAGTGCACACACAGATTTGGCCACCGGTACACTCCCAATACATACCCTCCTCGACACTAGTGTGACAATCCAGATCAGGGTGAAAAGGAAACAGGAAAGTGACCTAGAAAGGTTAGAAACACAAGGTGGACCTGAAGATACATAAATTGCACACTTGTTTACAAAGCTCGGAAGGAAAGCAATACCAAAAGAGGACAGCTGTTATGTCTTTTGCAGTTATGGTAGGGAAGGGGAAAGGGAGATATGACAAGTACTAATGTGTTGACATGGAAAAAGAGAAAGTGGACACGAAATGTCAGGACATTTTCCTGATGGTAAAAATCTATAGTAATAGTCTTTAAAGGGAAATGGTAGATATCCCATTGCTGGAGACATTTAAAGTTAGATTGTGCAAAGCACAAATAAATATACTGCATGAAACAATCCTGCACTGGCATGGTATGTAGAATAAGGTGATCAAACATTATATTTTCTGTCAATTTATTTACATTTATGATTCATTTATTTAGGTAAACCCCAATCTGGCCCACAGACACATGAACATTTAAAACATTTGTAGCATACATTCATATATATGAGAATACTCCTTATGAAAAGTACTTCTGAGTTCGAGAAATTTGCATTTAGGCCCTCCCTCCTGGGGGTGCTGAGTGCTCTCAACTCCAATGTGAATTGAGGACATTCAACCTATTACCAGAGTTTGTCATTCATCTGTAAAACTTGCTTTAAAAAAATAGCCCAAACTACTCTTATGATGTAGTTTCACATTTATATTACCAAGTTGATCTCAGATTATAAAATGCTGAAGTATATCCTTAAAATGCTACTGAATTGCACCTTATGATGGAGAATGAGATTTAAATAAATGTCATACTGTAAAGGAATACAATTGAAATGAAGTGTAGTATACAGATCAAATGACATTATGGCCACATTTGATATTGCAAAATGAAGGGGAAAGAAACCCCACCCCCTTCAAGACCATTTCTGTAAATTAGATCCCTTATCCTAATCTAGCATTTCCAAAAGGCCTGCTGAATTTATTTTGTGACCTCTGTTATTCATTGTATAAAACATTACACCTTAGCCTCGTGGCTGCATTTATTCTAAATCAGGGGTTCCCAAACTTAGTTCATGGCTCGTTCAGGGAAAGCCCTGACGGGCCGTGAGACACTTTGTTTACCCGAGTGTCCACAGGTATGGCCACTCGCAGCTCCCAGTGGCCACAGTTCGCTGTAACCAGCCAATGGGAGTTGCGGGAAGTGGTGGCCTGACCCGCGCCACTTCCCACAGCTCCCATTTCCTGGATACGGCAAACTGTAGCCACTGGGAGCTGCGAGCAGTTGTACCTGCAGACACTCAGGTAAACAAAGCATCTCGTGGCCTGTCAGGGGCTTACCCCAAACAAACCGCGAACCAATTTGGGAATCCCTGCTCTAAATGAAGGTCATTCAGTGTAGGCCTTTGATGGATTACATTTGTGTACATCAAAATACTCTAAGAAGTTGAGTCTTTAGGTGCTTCGTTCTGTTCAGCAAAGTGTGGCATAAATGAGGTCATTCATCCTTATAATCTATCCAATATGAATGTGTTATACAAGGAATTTGGCTATTCTTCTACCTCAAGAATTAAATGAATCTCCATCCTTGTCTAGCTATTTTACTCCTAAACCATTTTTCCAGTACCAAAGCAGTTCAGCAATTTTTTTACCCTTTTCTTTTTGGCAGATACAGTATACTGTAATTGACATCCTCAATGAACTGCCAATTCAGTGATCACAAACACTTAGTGATATTATGCATCTGTCTCTCCATATTTCTCCTGTCCAGGATTGGAATATATATATATATATATATATTTTATATATATACACACACACATTCTACTTGAATGTATTTAATCATTCTCACAGTTGCAAAATGGAACTATATATGTATGATTAATTGTATGTTCCAATACTACACAGATGTGTAATTCTTATTGGCATCTTACTCTGCATTATCAAATATTCAATCAAACATTAGATACAAGATATCCAGTCTAAAAACCCCCACAACTTTGCCTATCACATCTGAATCATAACATTGACTAAGGTTGGCTTCAGATATAATGAAACACACAAGCTACAAATATCAGTCACAGTTGTTTGGAGGCTGATTTCATCTGCCAATGCAAGTTAACTACAGAGGAACACTAAGGAATAAACAGCTGTATGGGCGTTTTAATCAGTTATTGTATGTAATGTTCACAAGACCACTGCAAAATGTCAGCACTCTAAAACTTGTACCTCAGGAAAGAAGGAATTAAAGAATTATTATAATCTTAAAGGGGTGTGGTTTTTAGCTCTCCATACAAAACTCACTACTGTACTTACACTGGAGAAATGTTGATTTATTCTGTTTCTCTGTTTCCCTTCTTAAGAATCTTGGATAAGTATTTCACAAAAGCCTTTCTTTGGCTTAATGCAGTTACTCTATCTTCTTTTGACCTTGAATATAGCTTGCAGTTTTTTATACCACCCTTTAGCTAAATGCTGCATTTCTTGTAAAAGTTAGTGATCACTCAGAACCAGTATGTCAGTAAAAGCAATGAATTTTTATCATTTTGCATGACAGCAAAGAGAACATCTACAGTGAAGAGAGCTTTAGAAATATCTGATCACCTCCAATATTAAACTGACTCTTGACTACTTATCCCTTTCTTATCTGTAGTCATGTAAATAATTGAAAGGAAAAATAGTACAATTTAAGATGCTTAAATGACAAAATGATATGTTTGGTCCTTGGACAACAGAAAGGCAAAATATATAGAGTAAAAACCTAAAAAAAAAATTCATATCCTAGGCAGAAATCTGTTATCCACCCACTTGTCAACATCACTACTCTTTATAATTCTCTGTCTCTAAATCCTGAAATTCCAGTGCTAACAGCTCACCCCTTCTCTCATACCCCTTCTGTGTCAGGTCTCGTCCAGTCCAATGGAGTCTAACTTCTTCCCAAAGTTCAGCTTAAAATTAAATGTTTGATTAGTTTTTGGAAAATGTCTTCCTATTCTCGTCTATACATCTGATGGTTGTCAGGCATCAGATCATGTGATTTATTACTATTTGAATGAATTATTTATTGCTTCTAAACTGCAACATTTTGGTTCCAGGTCTAACATTCCTGTGTACGTTCCCCTTAGTGACATAAGATGTTTTGTTGATCTGTCAACAGTATTTCAATTGTTACATTTCAACAATCTCTTTTTATGCAAGTAATCATTGTTGGCTGTAGCTTTATTCATCCAGAAAAGTCTCTCATGCAATTTTGTGGCTAATTGTAAGTTTCTTTGGGACAAATCTGCATTCTAATAGAGCAGCATAGAAAACTGAAGTCTAAATATAGATGTAAATTGTTGTCATACTTTTTTGAACAGTATTTTTACAAACTGCATCTCCTTTTCCATCTTGTCGTTTGCCTAGGGAAATTGTAACCATGTAAACTTGTGAAATTACTCCAGTCTGAATATTGGAGTTCTCTTGTCCATGGCTGCAGTTCCTAAATGGCAAGAATGACTGGTGGATCACAAGTTGAATGGGAGATGAAAATTTTGTCATTCACATTAGTGAATTCCCAGGTAAGTGAGGCAATTCAATTAGCACTCAGATGAACATCCTCCTTAACTGGGCCTTTCACAATAGGGAATGTGTCTAACTGTAACTATAAAGCACTTCATAAAGTTATGATGCCTCATAAAGAGATTGATTAATTGATGCGTTTATCATGAAAGTTGAATTTACAAATGTAGAATTATGTACAAAAATACCTGCATTCAGAAATAAAAATGGAAAACTTTAGAGCCTGCTAGTCCACTCAGTCCTATTTCTTGTTCAGCCAATTGCTCAGACAAACAACTTTGTTTACATTTGCAGGAGATAATGCTGCCCACTTGTTTACAATGTCACCTGAAAGTGAGAACAGGCAATCTCATAGCATTGTTATAGTTAGGTTTCTGTTCTCATTTTGCATCCCCAAACATTTTATAGCCATTGCTTCTGTAATCACAGCATAAGCCTTAGTTCAAAAACAACAAATAAAAGAAGATTGATTTTCTGAGGGCAGTGGGCCCAGAGCAGAGTCACTCTCTCCCTCTCTGTCTCTAGAGGGAGAAGGGCCGGGCTGCTGGGAAACTGAACAGAGTACCTGAAAAAAAAAAAAAAAAAAAGTACATGAGGGGAGCAGGGATGGGGAACAGGGCAAAGGAGCCAGGGAGCTCCCGCCCGGAAAAGCCCCAAGCCGCAGCCTTGTCAAAGGCCAGAAAGGTACTAGGGTGCAAGGGTGCAGCCCAGGATAGGCAGAGGCAGCCAGTCCAAACCCTCCTGGCCGACGATGAGTGGCTTTTACACTGCAGTCTGCCCCAGTGAGCGGGGGCTAGATGGTGACTGGCAGTAGCCACTGAGGTGAGGTGGGGATAGTGGGTGGGGAGACCCAGAGAGGGGTGTGCTGCCAGGGGGCAGCACTCTGATGTGCAAGGGGCACCAAGTCCAGGAGGGACACGGGGGCAAGAAAAGTGGGGTATGGCCTGCAGAGGGCACTCCGACAGCTGGAGAGCTAATCCGCAGACGGTACCAGCAGGAGGTGTTGCAGGGGTGAGTTCTACACGCTCACGTTAACAAAAAACAAAAAACAAAAAACAAAAAACAAAACAAAAAAAAGTAACTGCTAATCAACTGCATGGCTACTAAATAAAATTTAAGTATTTAAGAATATTGAATCAGGAATTAGAAAACACTATTAGTAGAAATACCACCCCATATGCTCTTACATAAGATTCTCTAGTAGCAGATAGAAAATCAAAATGAAGTTAAAGGTATGGTAAGTTTTACTGTATTTGCCTGACTTCACACTTTTGAAAGTAGTGCTTGGAAGAGAAATGCATTTACAGTGCTTTATGTTCCCTTTTTGAAATAGATTTGTTTGTAATATATTGTAAAGTAGTAATCAGATGTAAACAAAAGCATGACAACATAAAATGAAATTAAGTGCTACCATATTTATTTAATGTTTAGTTTAAAATACAATGCAAGTTGTGCAGGTAGAAACAAAACCTAATCAGGGAATGAAACAAAACATGATTATTGGAATAGAGAATCCAAATAAAATATCACTATTGAATGTGTTGGTGATTAAATCTGTTCATCACATTGTCAAATTCTAAGAAGCTGAAATTAATTTGTAAATAAACACAAGTTGCTTTAACTTTACAAGTAATATCTTTCCTCTCTCCCCATATAATTTAGAGCCTTTGTTGAAATTACATTTCTAAACAATGTAGATTTGCTGGGAATGACAATTCAACTGTATCAGAAATTTAAATTAAGTGGTAAGAGCCATTAAGCCTCATGGGCTTTGTTGGGAGTTGTAGGAGCTCAACAGCTCTAAGAATTTGGCCCACTACTTGTTACCTGCATTTCCTAAACGAATGTAAAAATATCCATTTTCTTTTCTGTGGTTTGTCATGGGTATGCCTCTTTAAGACCTGGCTACATTAGGAAAATCTGCACTAATATAGCTACACCGGTGTACCCACACTGATATTAATCCTGAATGTGGATGCACTGCACTGATGCATTAATGGGGTGTACAACCATGTGACTTACTACAGGAAATGAGTCATACTGGTACAAACTCCATTTTGAACACAAGAAGTTCATCTTCATGTTAGCACTCCTGGGTATAGCAATTTTTCTTTTTTAAAATGCCCAACAATAAACAACTGATTTTACACAGAGTCATACCATGATGCTCCGAGTCCCACTTAGGTCATTGTAATTAACTTGTATTGAAAGGCATTATTCAACATGAGTATGGCTATCACAAGTTGGTCCTTAGTAACTAAGAAATGTGCAGAAATACATGCTCAAGGGAGTGTTATGAGAGAAGAGAACATCAGGAAAATAACATTCCTAAACTATAGTTGTTAACATCAAAAATTATAAATAGGCCCAAACTGCAAATTTGGGACGTGGATTTGGATGCCAAACCTCCTCCAGAGTGTGATCCAGGGTTCTAACAGCCAGCCATTCACCATCTTCCATCTTGTGTGTAAAAGTTAGGCAGAAAAACAATCATGATGACTCTGGAAGGTGCTAAGCCTCCTTAACTCCCACTGAATCCAATAGGAGTATTATTCAAGTAAGTACCAGTGAGTTTGCCCCTTAATTGATATATTTACCATAATTCATGCTGTATAGCTTTAGAGCTTGATTCTGCATAGTGCTGAACTTCCTACTCCAACTGGCTTCAATGAGAGCCGAGGATACGCAACAATTTCCAGGAGCAGGTCCTTACTAAGCAAGTATTTCAGGACTATTTAGAAAAACTGGACGTGCACAAGTCCATGGGGCCGGATGCGCTGCATCCGAGCGTGCTAAAGGAATTGGCAGATGAGATTGCAGAGCCATTGGCCATTATTTTTGAAAACTCATGGCGATCGGGGGAGGTCCCGGATGACTGGAAAAAAGCTAATGTAGTGGCCATCTTTAAAAAAGGGAAGGAGGAGGATCCGGGGAACTACAGGCCAGTCAGCCTCACCTCAGTCCCTGGAAAAATCATGGAGCAGGTCCTCAAGGAATCAATTCTGAAGCACTTAAAGGAGAGGAAAGTGATCAGGAACAGTCAGCATGGATTCACCAAGGGGAAGTCGTGCCTGACTAACCTAATTGCCTTCTATGATGAGATAACTGGCTCTGTGGATGAGGGGAAAGCAGTGGATGTGTTATTCCTTGACTTTAGCAAAGCTTTTGATACAGTCTCCCACAGTATTCTTGCCAGCAAGTTAAAGAAGTATGGGCTGGATGAATGGACTGTAAGGTGGATAGAAATCTGACTAGATCGTCGGGCTCAACGGGTAGTGATCAATGGCTCCATGTCTAGTTGGCAGCCGGTTTCAAGCGGAGTGCCCCAAGGGTCGGTCTTGGGGCCGGTTTTGTTTAATATCTTTATTAATGATCTGGAGGATGGTGTGGACTGCACTCTCAGCAAGTTTGCAGAGGACACTAAACTACGAGGCGTGGTAGATACATTAGAGGGTAGGGATTGGATACAGAGGGACCTAGACAAATTAGAGGATTGGGCCAAAGAAAACCTGATGAGGTTCAACAAGGACAAGTGCAGAGTCCTGCACTTAGGACGGAAGAATCCCATGCACTGCTACAGACTAGGGACCGAATGGCTAGGTAGCAGTTCTGCAGAGAAGGACCTAGGGGTCACAGTGGATGAGAAGCTGGATATGAGTCAACAGTGTGCTCTTGTTGCCAAGAAGGCTAACGGCATTTTGGGCTGTATAAGTAGGGGCATTGCCAGTAGATCGAGGAACGTGATCATTCCCCTTTATTCGACATTGTTGAGGCCTCATCTGGAGTACTGTGTCCAGTTTTGGGCCCCACACTACAAGGAGGATGTGGAAAAATTGGAAAGAGTCCAGCGGAGGGCAACAAAAATGATTAGGGGTCTGGAGCACATGACTTATGAGGAGAGGCTGAGGGAACTGGGATTGTTTAGTCTCCAGAAGAAAAGAATGAGGGGGGATTTGATAGCTGCCTTCAACTACCTGAAGGGGGGTTCCAAAGAGGATGGAGCTCGGCTGTTCTCAGTGGTGGCAGATGACAGAACAAGGAGCAATGGTCTCAAGTTGCAGTGGGGGAGGTCTAGGTTGGATATTAGGAAACACTATTTCACTAGGAGGGTGGTGAAGCACTGGAATGTATTACCTAGTGAGGTGGTGGAGTCTCCTTCCTTGGAGGTTTTTAAGGCCCGGCTTGACAAAGCCCTGGCTGGGATGGATTTAGTTGGGAATTGGTCCTGCTTTGAGCAGGGGGTTGGACTAGATGACCTCCTGAGGTCCCTTCCAACCCTGATATTCTATGATTCTAATTATTTGTGTGCCATGTTTCTCATACACTGTTGCCAGAGCATATGTGCCCACAGAGCAGTAAATGCATATTTCCCCTATTTACCATGCTCTGTGCTGCTTAGGAACTTGTAGAATCAAGCTCATATTTTGCAAATGATTATGCAACTAGTCACAGGCATTAAAACCCTTTTGTGGATTTTTGAAAGAGTGCGTGCGTGAGTGAGAAGCTGGTGTTGGGCTGAATCAGCTAAGGATCCAATTCCACAAATGGATTTACTTTTAATTCAAAGAACAGAAATGGTAAATATATATTTATAAATAGATCTTTCATTCTAAAATACCATTTTGAACAGGAAACACAGTAGCTAGACAGGCAGCACAGATGGGCTGGCTTGGGGACACTGACACCCACCCCTGCCCCTTCGGCCCCGTACTGGTATGTGTTGAATGTTACTTTCATCCCTGGCTTTAGCTCTGGACCTTTAAAGAATCATAATACCTTTCAGATATATCAAGTATGGGATAATCTTTTAATGAAGTCTATCTTTTGATAACTTTTAATAAGAGTTACTTAGCATGTGCTCAGTATGGATCAATGAAATTGAAACTGATTAAATCAATTCTACATAAATTTTAAAAATAAATTCTGATTAAGTTTTAAAAGCGACAGAAAACAAAATTTGTGTGCGCGCGCACAGATATAAAACTCGTAGACTTACTAGTGTTTATACTACAAGATAAAGACTCTCTTTAATTTTTGGCCCTGATACCCACAGAATGTAGAAGATACATGTCAAGTTTCTTGTTAAATAAGTTGTAATGCTAATTTGAATTTGAGTGCGAAGAGTACAGCCAACTTCAGTCTTTCATTTAAGGATCTAATTGCATCTAATAATACCCAATTGACAAGTGTTTCCATTTATGGGTTAGCATAATTCTACCTCAAATAATATAATATATACACACATTCAAATGTCATATAGATTCTCAAAGCATAATTGCTGAAACATTTGCAAAATATGGGCTTAATCCTGCAAGCCCTTAGGCTTCAGTGATTCATGCACATAATCAGCAGCTGTACTGGCAATACTGCATTGAGCAAAACATGGCAAAACAAAGCAAATGAGGGACACTCATATTTGGACACAAGTGTGAAGGGGAAAAGCCAGGCTTTCAGGGGACGGGGAAGAATTTTTTGGTGCTATGGCATAGAGCCTGTGTTCAGAGCATGCCAATGTGATGTGTAGAGTCAACATTTATGGAACTATTTTGGTGCCAGGTATTGCCAATCAACTCACAAGATTATGAGCAGCCATTTGGCTGTTCTGGCCACATTTACTTCTCCGCCCACCTCTTCCTTGTAGGATTAAGCCCTAGATTAGCTAGAAAGAAAAATGTTAAAAAAGTAAAACAAAATACAGCAGCCACTCTCTTAAAACACCCTAAAGTTATTATCTTTAAAATTTATGAAGCAGTATATTAAGATTTTATTAATAATCTCACATCTGAAGCTCTCTATGTTAAACTGTTCATTTAATTTCATCAATAGTACTAAGTACTTTCAGTTGTGGAAATCCCCCAAAAAAATCACTACAACAGAATTTATCTTATATAAGCAAATTGTTTCTGCATTTTATGGTCCCAGTCAAATTTACACTGAGAACATGCCATAGGCAAACAACTCAATTAGATGTAGGGATGATAAACAAGCCATCACTTCTGCTTATACTGATTCAACAATAAAAGAAACAGAATGTACATAGCACTATCATCTAGGTTAGGAAATCTAAGCAGCCACATGGCATTGAGATTATACCATAAACCTGAAGAAAAAAAAGATTAGGACAATATAATTGCAAAAATGGATTGCAAGTGAGTAAAAGAAAAATGTAACAAGCTGGCACTGTTGGCTATGACATTCAACACAGTTATAGTAGGTGTTGAACCTGCTGGTAAAGTGGTATGTGGGATCTGCTGACTCACTCAGCAGGTATGTCATTACCTCACTTGGATATCGTGAAGGTGGAGTGGTTCTTGGGGATAAAAGGACCTTACATGTGGGCTGAATATTCTTGAAGGAGCAGACAAGCCTAGAGAGAAGATTCAGGGTAATCCTATTGTTTTCTTTGTTAATAAACCAAACTACAGCAAGGGAAATAGATTTATACAGTAGAGATTGTGTTTGTATACCACATTAGTAAAGGCATCTACTCACAGGGAAATAAGTATATGTCTAAGTGATCTAAACAGTCATAACCATTCTGGCTTTTTGTTGCTGCTTAACAAAAAAATAAAGACAAGTTTACACATTAGTTTATGATATTGACAGAGTGAGAAAGAAAAAAAGACAATCACTGACTTCTCTCAATACTTTCACAAACTGCTAAATACTGATGACAATACGTGAGAGAGAGTTAAGTGCCACTGACAGGCCCCAATCAAACCTGGGATCTCTGGAGCTTAGTGCATAAGCTAAAAGACAACTGGCTGTTAATTAAGACTGTAGAACAGACTTATTAATTGCTCTCTAAGGGCAGGTCTACATTACCCGCCTGAATCGACAGGTAGAAATCAATCTCTCGGAGATTGAATTATCGCGTCTTGTCGGGATGCGACAATCGATCCCCGAATCGACGCTTCTACTCCACCAGCGAAGGTAGGAGTAAGCGCTATCGACGGGGGAGCCGCGGAGGTCGATTTGCCGCTATCCTCACAGCGGGGTAAGTCAGTTCCGATACGTCGAATTCAGCTACGCTATTCGCGTAGCTGAATTTGCATATCTTAAATTGACCCCGCCCTGTAGTGAGGACGTAGCCCAAGTGGTCTTGGTGCCACTAGATGGGACAACACCAGAAGGTGTGTGGGTTACATCTAGCATATACAAATTTTCAAGTAGTAATCTTTCCTTGAAGTCTTAATTCTTAGAAATGTTAGTGTTGCCCCTGGGCCCAAGCAATTAATCACTATTTGAACCTTAAAAAGAACAGGAGTACTCGTGGCACCTTAGAGACTAACAAATTTATTAGAGCATAAGCTTTCGTGGGCTACAGCTTATGCTCTAATAAATTTGTTAGTCTCTAAGGTGCCACAAGTACTCCTGTTCTTTTTGCGGATACAGACTAACACGGCTGCTACTCTGATATTTGAACCTTGCCACGTTTTCATTAAAAAGGAAAAAGTATGATAGAATTAGATATTTCTTTGGTGCAATTCTGTTTATTTACAAAGACTGTACACCAAGTCCTGTTTCCCTGAACATAACAGAAACAAAACAGCAGGAGCAGGCAGTTTCTTTGCTCACAATTTCCCAGACTCTGTTTCCAGCCAGTCCTGTGCACCAAAGAGTTCTGCCTCTGCTCCCTTTCAGGGCTACGCTCACAATTGCTTCTCAGCCAACTCTTGGTCTTCTGCCTCTGAAACCCACATAGACAAGCACAATTGCAACTAATCAATGCCACAGACTCTGAATTTGCACTCTGAATCCCCAGGGAAGCCTCTTGTTCAATTCTTGCTCAGGCCTTCCCATGTGATCCAGTGCCTTGGGAGCTGACTTGTTTTGTTTAGCTATCTTAATCCATAAAAGGAACTTAATTGCTTCTTGCATTTAGGCTGAGTGAAGAGCATTAGCAAGGTCTGTGGCTATGTCTACACTACCCACCTGAATCAGCGGGTAGAAATCGATCTCTTGGGGATCGAATTATCGCGTCTTGTCGGGACGAGACAATCGATCCCCAAATCGACGCTCTTACTCCACCAGCGGAGGTGGGAGTAAGCGCTGTTGACGGGGAGCCGCGGAGGTCGATTTTGCCGCCATCCTCACAGCGGGCTAAGTCGGCTCCGATAGGTCGAATTCAGCTACGCTATTTGCGTATCTTAAATCGACCCCCACCCCCACCACCACCCCGTAGTGAAGACCTGCCCTGTGAATGCCTATAAATCAAAGACATGTTTGATGGCAGTATCCTCACACCTTCTTGTCAAACTGTCTGAAATGGTTTTTTTTTTTTCTCCTGCTGATAACAGCTCATCTTAATTAGCCTCTTAGAGTTGGTAGGGGAACTCCCATCTTTTCATGTTCTCTGTATGTACACCTCCACCTCGAGGTAACGTGACCTGATGTAACACAAATTCGGATGTAACGTGGTAAAGCAGCACTCCAGGGGGGGGGGAGGGGAGGGTGGCGGGCTACGCAGTCCAGTGGATCAAAGCAAGTTCAATATAACATGGTTTCACCTATAACGCTGTATCCCACGAAAGCTTATGCTCAAATAAATTTGTTAATCTCTAAGGTGCCACAAGTACTCCTGTTCTTTTTGCGGATGCAGACTAACACGGCTGCTACTCTGAAACCTGTTTAACAGTGAGCATGCTAGTTAAAAGAATGCTCAGGAGGAGTATAGTCCTGGAGCCTTAAGTTTTTACCTGTTGTGCAGGAGATTTTCTGCTTTAGAAAATAAATCCTGAAATCCCCCAAACTTCACCTTCCTCTCCACCCTCCTCCCCCATATCATTCACTTCTGTTAGGACTGATGCTAGTTTAAAGCTTCATCATTTTAGTACAACATACAGCCACTGAAGTCAATATAAGCTTAGTGAGAGTAAGATCTCAGTATGATCTTTGAGAGTTACCTCTTAGAAGTAATTTTTATAACTAGAGTGATGCAAATACTAGAAAAGTAAAAAAAATTAAGCCATTTTTCTCTAGCACTGTAAAGTTAAGGTATCTAAATATATTCAAATTACAAAATGAATACAGAGTCTGGATCTTTCAGGCAGCTTGGTGACCATTTAGAGTGCAAGCCAGAAGAAATTAATATTATCTATTACTTAAACTACCTCCTAATGTGTCTATTACTATGAGTTTCTTCAGTTCTTTTTCTTCATCATACATCAGACAAGCCTCCCACCACCACCACCAAAAGTTACTAATACTGTATTTCATTTTTGCATTTGAGAATATCCTCTAATGACAAAAGTTCTGATTCTGCCTTGCATCACAATGTATTATTGCTGCCTGCTTTGAGCGCAGCTTTTTTTTTTTTTCCCCCAACATTGTCACAAATGATTAGAAGGTCAAAATGTTTGCAATTGCATTGTATTGTTCTCCACAATACAAGCATGTTCTCTCAACCTGCAAATATTTCTAAAGAAAGTTAATAGTGGTTGCTTTCCGGGTATTACACTGAATAAAAGCTAAAAATCAGCTTTCATACTACGTGTACTTGTCCTCTCAAAACAAAAAGCAGGTGTGCAATAGGTTTGTCTATTTACTTATCTGCACAATAAACACATTCTCTTTCTAATGGCAGCCACTCTCAATAAAGTTGCTAATTATAGTGCAACAATTTGGATAGCACTTTTATGATGTAGATTGCAGTCCTTTATGTGAGGACCTTTACTTTTTCCATGACTTCATAAATGAATCATTAGTCTGATGTGGAATGCAAATAGAAAAATAAATAAAAGGATAAGGGAGACAGAAAATATGCCAAAAACTATTCACAAAATGCAGCTAGTTTTAAACCTAAAATAATGCATTCTCTCATCTCAATATGTGTTTACACCAGAAGTGTGCATCAGAAAAAATGACCATTTATTGCTGTTAAAATAAACGGGAGCTCTGCATATGGCTTGACTTAGGGCAAGGCTTCGATGGCACTGATCATCATGTGAAGAAAGGAAGAATTTGCATGGGCCTGGTGATTAGGACAAGATGGGGATGCTTTGGTATTTTAATGGGTTGGTTGGCCATTCCAGCCCTACTGGAGGTTATTTAGACATGCAGCTGCAGTGTCTGCATTGCTTCAGTGGCCTGTACACCATGCAAAAGATAGAAGTATGCTGTATATTATGCTGAAGATGGGATGGTTTCAAGTGGGAGAATCTGTTGCAGGGGACTTGGGCCCCTTGATCCTTGTGATGGCTTTCAGTAGAGGACATAAGAGAACGTATAAAAGACCTCAGTTTATGCCTTGTAATCTCAGTTCCCCTGGTGACACCAGGTATCAGCTCCCATGAGTGCAGAGGGAGAAGCTAAAACTGAAACCAAATGTGATGTAACAGAGGTGTAGTCATGTTGCTTAATACACTACTACAAAGAATTCAGATACCACAGTGATGAGCTTAGGATAAGAACCTATATAGAACAGAATAGACTCTTCGCTATATGCTACTCAGAGTAACATCTGCAGTCAGAATTATGACGATGTGTGATCTTATTGAAGAGGAGGTCCCCAACTTTGCATCTTAATTGGTTGACACTGCCTGACTGCTCCATCTGACCCCAGCTGGGTCCAGAATGCAATATGGGATGAAAAAGGACAGGCTGGAATGGGGCCATACTTTTTGTATTGAATTTCAGGTATAAGGTCACCTATGCCAATGACAGATCCAAATCAGTGCATCCCTCTGGTATGAGTCGGACAGAATGGGATACAAACGGTGCTAGTACTAGTTTAATGATTGCCCAAAAGCAACAAAGAAGCCTTGGCTGAGGCGATCAAGTTCCTCTATGTACTGATGTAACATCAACAGACCCCAGTCACCATCGGGCAGGATCTAATCTGAGACCTTTGGAGCTAAATGCATGAGCCTCTACTGCATGAGCTAAAAGCCACATGGCCTTTAGCTAAGACTGTAGAGCAGACTCATTAATCTTGCGCTAAGGTCTTGGTGCAACTAGAGGGGACAGAGTACCACACGCTAGAGGTGTGTAGGTTACACTGGCACACTTGAAGGCACAGAGGCGAATATTGTTTCATGATTCTAATGTCCATGGAATGGACAAGTTTCCTGTCCCACTCAGGATTTTTTTTGGATGCTCTAAAGACAGAGATTATCCTCAGTGTTTTTGACTGAAATTACACAACTGGCCATACCCTGGATTTAATATTGCTCATTGATAGAGGTGGGATACGTGGCAGTACCCTCTTGCCTTAGACAAACTTCTTCAACTTGAAGTCAGTACATTATTGCAGGGGTAAAGGACCTATTTTCTTGCTCCATTCTCAGTAGCTCTTCAGCGGCCAAACTGTTTTAGTGATGGATTTGGTAGGCTTCTATAACCAACTTTTGCCCTTTACCAACCGATCTGATCCTTGAAGGACAAGGCTAGATGGTTTCATTGTTGGTGGTGATTATCAAGGTTTTCCTTTGGAAGGGCAGCGTGCCTGACTGTTGTAAAGGAAACTTATGTGCAGTGGTATTTGGTTTCCAGATGGTCAGCCAGAGCAAGTCAAACCCAATTGGGGTAGAGACATAGTTTGATTCAGAGCTGATTTGGAAAAACAAAATTGCTGCTGTAGCAGAATGACATTCTCCATCTATATTTGGCACAAAGAGTGGTATTTTATTTTCAAAATGGACCTTGTTACCATCTTCTACGTCCCTGCTAACTCAAAACAAAGTTCTTAATAGAGATAAACCTTGGAACCACTTTGAAATTCAAGCTAATGAAGAATGATAAACAGCATAATGGGGCTGCCTGCCTGCTGAACAGTTCAGTACACCGGGACACACACTACCACAATTGCAAGAGTTGCACGGGCCTTGTGGTAAATTCTAAGATGCTATTTTCACCTATGAAGGGTCTGGTTACTTGAGGGACTGGCTCTCTCCCGGTCCCAGTTAAAATGAGCAGAAGCACTCGAGCCAGATCTCTGTCTATGTGGAAAAGAGGCAGGCACTGGCAATATGTTCTTTGTATAGAATTTTGACACTATAATTGGCTTCCCTCTTTGTTCTATCAGAGGTTGCAAAATCCACCTTTTCCTCACAGGCATCAAAGCAGACTGAATCTAGAGACTGGTCAAGAGACTGAAAGATGATGAAGCTGAGAAGTAGGATATTTCTTGGTTGGAAAGTATTAATTGGAGAATTTGTAAATGGAAAATTGAGGGGGCAAAGATAAAACCTTACAGATTACATAACCACATCATGCTTATTCACATCATCTAAATGTATTCTTCAATGTTCATTGTAATAAAAAGCATGAGATTTTGTGCTCGGAGAATCACATGTATAAAATGAAATATGAAATAAAATGTTGTATAGAATATTCCAGGGGCTCTACCTTTATTATGTGACATGTTACAAACTTGAAATAAATTTGGTTGTGTATCCTTATGATGTATACATAACCACCTCCAGATTTTTATGGTTACAGCAGGGAAAGGAAACACTAAGAGACTATATGTTTTGTATGTCAATAAATAGCAATAGTAACCTAAAATCAAATAATAGATTTACACACATTTGTAAAATTAGAATGCTGTAGAACTGAGTCTGAATCTCGCACGAACAAAGCTCTGGAGTTAAGAAGTTATGGTTTTAAAAAGGTAGAGTTTGCTGCATGACCTGGTGTACAAAATAAAGATGAAGAGTCATTTTCTTAAGGCTCAGAAAACATGCTTTTAGAAACCAAAATGTTTAATTCTTTTTCAGTTTTCCAATGTAGCTTTTAAAAAACAAACACTTGTTTAAAACATCTTAATGACAATGCTTAATGGGCTGAAGGCAATCTGTGTTAATGCAGTCTACATTGGAATGGGTTTCTCAATCCTAATATCTTCAGCTTGGAAATGGAGAAAACAGATTTAGCTCACTTCCTTTTATTGTTAACTTTAGCAAAATAAGGCATGAGTCCTACCTACTACATGTCATGTTATTTAATTAAACACATTACAGTTTGTGTTGAAAATGCATGTTAGCCTATTGCAGTGATTAAAATGTAAAACTCTGAAGCCAAATTTCTGATTTAAAACTAGCACTATAATAATATTAATACACCAGATAATATACTACTGAGGGTTACAAGCAGCATCTGTTTAACTAAGACTGCAAAACTATTTTCCATTGTGTCCCCCCTTCTTCCAATTTAACACAAACCTCACTTTCAACTATATTCACTTTCTGGAATGTTTGGTCTTCCCAAAGGTGATTTTTAAAAAAATATTTGAACAAAATCCCTTTCTTTTTAGAGCTGAAAGCACGAGGAAAAAAGGTTTTCCCAATGTAAAATTATTATAGCCACATTCCAACAGGTCTAAATAAATGTCTTGAAATTTGGCATGAACATAGTGCTGCCGAGGATGAGTGCCTCTGTTTGCAGAGGGTGGTAGACAGCACCTTTAAATTCCCCCCTCCACCTTAAAAAAAAACCCCAACACACAAAAAAACCACAAAACAAAACAAAACACCAAAAACAAAAAAGCAAGTTTAAACTATCAGGTCATTTTTACGTATATGCTCAGAGTTTTCAGGTACCCAGGTTGAAAATTTTGGTATTAACTTCTGGATCACCCAACTTTTTATTATATTTTTAAATGTGCAACCATAAATGTTGCATTAACATTGACTTTTAAAAAAAAAAATGGAAAACATTCAGTCACTTTTAGAACAATGATGCAGCTGTAGTTATGACAGTTATAGTCATTGTGAATTCCGTCTCTGCCTGAATCTTTCTATCCATTGATCTGGTGTTTGATATCATACTTTGATACTAGGGCATCTGATTACCTTAACTTTGTTTTAGTTCATTTAAAATATATAAATGGCATTCAAATTTGTTCTGAAGGAACTTTAACAAAATTAAGAAGAATAAAAAAGTTAAGGAAAGCTGAGGGTCATTATATCCATACATATATGGAGATGATCTGTCTCTTATAGCCCCAGAAAACAGCAACACTTTCAGTATAATGTTACCCCTTTTGACATGAGGGGTTAGCCAATATTCAAGGTATTTGTGTGTTGTTTCCAGTGCTTAAATTTGTCTCAGGGTTTGCCAGGGCCAAGTCCCAGCACCTCTAAACTTGGCACTTCATAGCCCCAGCACCTCTGGGTTTGCTGCATCAGTTATGAATATAAAAATAAAATTGCTTGAGCCCTAGCACCTCTTTCATTACAAATTAAGCACTGGTCATTTCCATTGGTGTCTCTTCCAATGGAGTGTGGTATTTCTGTGATGCAATCCTGTTTATTTCCAAAGAATATACTCAATGTCCTATTTCCCTGACCACAGTAGGACGCCAGAGAGTTTCCTCACTCAAGACTCCAAGCCTCTCTTTTCCAGCCAGCACTAACCCAAAAGCTCTCTCTTAGCCTCCTCTTGAGGTCACTCTTCAAGTACTTCCCTGGCTGTCCATTACCTTCTCTGTCTGTTTCTCTGGTGTTTCTGGCTGCATCTCCCTCTCTCATATTCCTGCCTCCCCCACCAAGCAATACCAAGCCCTCTGCATTTTGCCTTCAAGGAAAACCCTCCACCCACATAGCTCAGCTCCTGACTGACCTTAAGTGTGGCCTGCATTCTGGCTGATAGCTCCTATTGTTTCAGATATTTTACCACAACAGCAGCTTATCTGTTTCTTTTATATAGTGAGAATGAAGGGAAGTTGTTACAGTCACCAGCTTAATCAAGGTTTCAGCCAGTCCCTAGCAAAATAATAAATTTCCCAGCTTAAGATTCATACAGCACCTTTCATACTGAAGAGTCTAAGAAAGGACTTTTTAACATTCACTTTCATCCACTAAACCTTTGACATTGCCCTCCTGCTAAATGTACTATACAGTAGTTTGCCATTGACTGGACTGAAGTTTAATTTCTCTACCCTTAAGTAACTGTACAGAGGTGTATATTACATTTTTTACATGTTTACAATAGCAGCAAGCCACCGATTCATTTTTCTTAACTTTGAACATCTCTTATAGCATTGTTTCCACTGTTTATGTTACAGTAAGACAACATCTGTCAAAATTTTATCTAAATGTTTCTGTTCTCATTTTGTATCCCAAACATTTTATAGCCATTGCTTCTGTAATCACAGCATAAGCCTTAGTTCAGAAACAACAAATAGAAGAAGATTGATTTCCATCTCAAAAATGTCAAACTTCTGCTCAGCTATGTTTTTCTGAAACAGCAAAGTTCAAAAAGAGCCATCGATCTGACAGATTTTTGACATGTCATGATAGATGCGATGAGTCTACTACTTTACTGCCAAAAATGTCCTCTAACAGAATGAGGCAATGAATGAAGAAGAATAAATCTAAACTGAATAGAATTGCTTGTTATAAATGTATAAGAGGAAAAGCAACTGGCACTTCACATCTCTGGAGACAAACTCCTGCTTTTATAAAACCTTATACTAACACTTATTTCATCTTGGATAATACTTGTTATCATCTAGATCAATTATACAGGGGCAACATTATCTAAAGCCAATATTCATAAGCAGCTAAAAACCATCCTGAAATTATTTAGCCAGAGGACAAGGAAAAATAAACAAACAGTCTATAGTAACAAAACAATAGGTTCTACTTACCCTATTGTCTTGTCTCTCTGTCAGCTAGCCAAATGACAGCTGCTTCAAGTGTGTCAGGTGAATTATATCCCCATCTTCCTAGAAGACAGTGGTATTGATTAATACTACATCAAGGTCTTTACCTCAAGTGCACAGTGTGGATGCATTTCATTTTCTTTCAGAACATTGCCATGTTGGAGATAAATTATAGCAAGTTTGGAAAAGTAAATCTTACATTCATAAGTCAGAGCATTTCATAAGGAGCATTGGTTAGATTTATAACTAATGTCTCACAGTGTATCCCATCATCTACACTTCAGGTAACAGCCTCTACTTCCACGATAGAGAAAAATATTCTCATGTGCATATTTTCTTATGGCATTTGACCAAAGAACTAACAAAGCAAGCACAAAGTCAACTCAAACATGACACTTTAAAACAGTTTATTATGCTAACATGAGGCACATTTAAACATTTACAGTAAGTATGCTCAATAAAACTAAAGTGCTGTATGAATAGATGGATGGTTACTTCTGAATGTGTATGATTTCAAAAACAGATCAATGTATCACTATGTCACAATTCTAATTTCCTTACACCACAGGCATTGGAGCTATATTTAAAATCACAGAGATACTATCTTAAATGAAAACCAACACACACATACACAGAAATAAAACAGAAGCAAGTGAAAGCCAGCTCACCAAAATTCTGAAAACCATTTTTAAATATGAGAATCCCTATGGCTAAAGAATGCCCACTTTAAAAAAAAAATGATTTATTTCTTTGCTTTCAGTCAACAATTTTCTTAGGCTGCTGTTGCACAAAATAAATTTATATACAAGTGAGAAAGCATTGCAGTATTCTGGTATAGCACATTTGTTGAAATAAAGTGGCTCTTTTCTAAATAGGTCATGTAGAATCGGAGTTGAAAATTAAAAACAGGTATTGAACACAAAAAAGTACTGTAATTAAATGGTTATGAACAAACATGAAAAGACACAGAAACTGGAAAGGGCAAAACCCACTTATTTTGTGAAGATGTGTACATCTACCACAAACACAAATAAATAGCTTTCATACATACATGCATTTTATAGTATACTCTTAAAATGTACATAGTCTTCCCTCAGATTTGAATGTGTGCAACACTTGAAATTTCCTGTGATAAGGCCCCCTCCCTTTCCCCCCCTCTTCAATAAGGGGGGGGGACAGAGAGAGAGAGAGAGAGAGAGAGAGACACCTTATAGCATTCTGTACATACGCACAAAATATACTCAAACAAACAAAAATACAACCTATCAATTATCAGCCTGATTGTAATATCATGTAATCTTTATAAGGCACATATTCGGCTTACAAACGAACAAGCAGAAGTGTCTGCGAGGCAACACTCGACTCATCAACTTTAAAAATGTGCTACTTCTGAGGTCTGTTTAGTATTGGCTAAAGTGAAAAAAATTGAACTGAAAGGTAACTTGCTTTGCTGCACAACACCGCCTTCAAAAGGAGAAATCAGAGTAAACCTTATCAATCAATCCCTATGAATAATTGGCAACTCCCTGGAATTATAAAACAGACAGTACTGTACACTTCAGTTCGTACCATCATCTATTTAGCAGTGCCACTGCGATAGAGTAAAAGATTTATTTAGCTATCTCATACAGCAATGGCTCCACCTCCTCTAATTCTGCAGTAATAAAACAGGGTACATTTGATTAAGGTAGGTCTCTCTCCAGGCTTTGTGGCAGTAAGGCTTTTGCATTATCCATAACAACACTAGCAACAGTTGAAAAATATTATTGAGCACACATTCTTGAAGGAGGCGGTTCGAATACCAAACAACAACAAACAGCTCCCAGTTTTTAAGAATAGCCACACTTTAAAAAACCTCAAGCTAGAATCAGGGTTTTAATTCATCCAATTATGCTTCTTAACAAGGCTTGGGTGAAACATTTATGTTTAGAAGGAATAGGGTAGTATCCCTTTAACTACCTTGAGAACTCTTGTGGCACTCATTGTGTTCTATGTTTTAGAAGCTGTAAGAAACCAGTCAGAGGAGCAGTTTGTATGTACCTAGGCATTGCATGTTTGGGTACATTTAGTGAGCTTGGTTATTTGAAGTTAGTTTCTTTATTATAAATATTTATATATTTAGTGGAAAGAAAAATACACAGCCCCATCACAAAATTGTGTTACTTGGAAATTTCATTTAGAAGTGTCTTTGTTAGAGGATAATTTCATAATACTATAACATACTTTCCACATCAGTTTTTTGAATGCCCAGATGATTTATTGGTTGTGATTAGTAATGAAGTAGTGGCTCTGGTTTCCTGATTGACTGAGCCTGCTCTGTGTGGTCAGGAAGGTGAGTAGACACTACTCTTTGGCAAAAGAAGAGGCTATGTGAGGATGCGCCATTCTTTTCAATGATAAGGCAAAGGAACATGTAATAGACACACCAAACCAACTGAAAGGGAGGGAGACAGCTGCCTAGTGGTCACCTTTAGGGATGTAGACATTTGTCTTTGCCAAATTTAAAGGGTCACTGCCAGAAAAATCATGCTGCAAAATGTTTCTCTGAAAAGGTGAGCATCCACTTGGGAGGTCAGGGGTGGGCAAACTTTTTGGCCTGAGAGATGCATCTGGGTATGGAAATCGTATGGCAGGCCATGAATGCCTGGTGGGGAAGGGGACTTTATGGGGTGTAGCATTGGGGGCTCTATAAAAGGATGTTACCAAGGTGGGAGACTCATGGGGTGTGGCATGGAGGGGCTCTTACAGGGGTGATATTGGGGACTCCTAGGGGCCCTGCTGGCAGTGACACCAAGGTGGCTGTACCAGGCACTGCCACAGGCAGAGGCACCCTAGCTGGGACAAGTGCAGCTCCTAGGCTCTTGAGGGTGGGGCTGTAGGAGACCAGGAGGGGACTGGCATGCAGCCATGTAGGGGCAGGGCTGCCATGTAGAGGCAGGGTTCCAATCCCCAAAACAGCATGGTGAAGTTGTGCCTGCACAGTGTGGCTCTGTGTGTGCCAGAAGATGGTAGAATTGTGAGTTGGGGGCTAGGGAGTGCTGGGCGGGTAGAGTAGGGCAGACCCCCAGCCCCGCTCCCCAGCTGGAGCACTGGATCAGGGCAACCCCCCAATCCCGCTCCCCGGTGGGAGCTCGAGGGCTGGATAAAAACGTCTGACAGGCTGGAAGCGGCCCGCAGGCGATAATTGTGAAAATAGTGGCTTGAGGGGAAGAGGCTGAATTCCTATGTATTTGATGGCAAGACTTCTGGCTGAAAGATATCCCTAGTATTCCATGTTGGGCGTAGTATTTGAAATCTCCCTCTGCATCGTTCATGTTTCTGTAAAAAAACCAAGATGCAATTTTGATATCATGATGTGTTTCTAGTGATGGAAATATACTAAATGCAACACATAATGAAAAGTGGGATCTCTGCATGCCAAAGACAAAAGGCATTGGCAGGGCATTTGCCAACAACTGAGGAAACTACACAAGAGCCCAAAAACCATGAAGAGCTAGCAGTCCATCCTAATGTACCAGTTGTAATACTATCAGAGGAGCTGCCTGGTGATGGAGCGAGCAAAGTGCCCTCTTTCATGACTACCACCTCATGACACACTAGTTACCTGCATTACCACCTGAAAAAAATCGTTGTCCTCCAGCTACACAACAGCAGGATGAACCTGTGTTTCTTAGTGAATGACTAGTGCTCATAATACTCCATAGCCTGCTCAAGACCTATCATATTGTGTTAGACAAGCACCAAAAGAAAGTCGATTACATCTCTGGTCCATTGCATTCCCCTCCTCCAAAGAAAGATCTAGCATTTGTTCCCCTTCCTTGAAATTGCCAACACCTTATTGCCTCAATTTGATCTTCTGCTCTAGTTTAGAGGTGAAAGGCTAGGTATAGAAGTGAAAGCACTTTCATCCTTGGCTACTTTTGCCCTGAAAGAGCTAGGGTGTCTGAACAATTGTATCTGTTCCTTCCTAGGCCAATGATATTTCTGTATGAAATTTCAGATGTGTGAAGTATGACAGCAAACGTAGATTTCAGAAGCTGGTCTCCATATATACACGTGACTTTAAAGTTTTGTGGAAAATGTAATGTTGAGTATTAGAAATCTGTGTGAAACAAATTCATGAATTTTTGTCATGTGAAATTTTCAAAGGCCCTCCCATGCCTACCAATTGCATGTTTCCTGCTGTAGTGCACTGAATCATGAATAGACCAGTGACTGGAAGACTACTATTGCACTCTATATTCCCTAAACTTACAAAACAGTCCACAAACCTACAAAATGAAAGGGGGTGGGGGAGTTAGGACCATAGCATCCAGAATGTGGAAGAGATCATCAGATTTTTTTTTTTTAAAGAAACAAATCTCAGCCATGTGTTTTTAGTTGTATGTAACTACGTATGTGCAAAGACCACAGCTGCATCTGGACCACAAATTTATGCCCTGCCCATATCACTAACAAATTAATTGACAGCATGTTTTACAATCTCCACAGAGTTTGGCTAACTTTCACTGTTCCCACTGACCTTCTACTGGTGATTCTGTCCTGATAGGGGAATGGATTCAGATGTAGGAAGCCAAGTTTGGAATCATTCTCCCTTACATAACTGCCCTTTATTTTTGTTGAAATCAAGAGGTATAAATTCAGGGCTTGAAATGGACCATCTCAAGGTAGCTTAGTAACCTGGACTAGTTTTCTTGTTTTCTGGGAGAGGAAGAATTTTTTCTTTCTGCCAAAACTTAAGCTATAATTGAAAAATACTATGTCCCTAAGCCCTCAGAGCTGTGAATAAAACTTTCTAAATATGAACCAAGTATAAACAAAACAGTAAAGTCTGCCTGTGTTTGCAGATAGTTCAGACCTTTCAGCACTATTGCTTCAGACTCATTTTTCTAGTACATTGTCAGATGCCTAACAATGATAATTTAAACGTCACTATTTAGCCATTTCATTGCTGATCAAACCCTACGAAGAGGATTGTATTACAAAAATGTGCACAAACTACCATGACAGACACCTCACCTTGGTGCAATGAGCATTTCCTGTCTTCCCTCCCCCCCCCCCCCCCCCAATTATGAGCCTTTGCCATCAACAAGCAGATAGCAGGTACAGAAACCAGAGTGCATTCAAGTGTCACCTAAGGGAACTAAGGAAACCAGCAGAGCCAATAAGTGCATACAGCCCCTACCCAGGGGGAGCCAAGCCCAATGAAAACAGTATTTTCAAATGGATAGACCTTGAAAGAGTATCACTGTTTTCTCCACCCCCAATTTTGTCATTGGTTCAGTTGATAGCAGAATGTTGCCTCCCATATGTAAATGCCATAGTGTTTAAATGTTTACACTTAAAATGTGTTCATATTCAGCTCAAATGTAAGTTAGCTTTTAGTAAAATTACTGAAAGGTGAAGATATTCTAAGATGCTAGGGAAAGTAGAAATGATATCTGCAATATGATAACAGGGTGCAATACTATTTACATCCATTTTATTTAGTAATCTAAACAACGAGGCATACTGCTATCTGAAGCTGGGCAAAAGTCCACTAAGAATCAGGTGGAAACAAAATTTATTTTAATTTCATATCTAAGAGAAGCTGAATTCTGAATATCTTTAGGTGAAAGGCAACTAACCTATTACATTAATATGGAATTTTGGGACAGAATTGATGATTTAAGTAGGAAAATATACACATACATTTAATAAGAATGCATCAAATAAATTTTTTTAAAAAGTCAATCACTCCATTTTTTTTTTAAATAATTGTTTCTTTATTTTTCTTCTAATTTAAGGCAAAATACTCAAATGATGCTTATAATGGATGTACTGACAAATCTTTATACAGAGCACCACAAATCAGTGCCAGGATTTGTAAGAAGTTCAAGGTTAAAGTCTAGTACAAGAAGCAAACTACAGTTCCTCTTTCATTGTGAGCTCTTAACTTCAGATATACCCTGTCTCTTCACCATGAAGTTAATACTCTATAAAAGACTGCTTAAAATTATTTTCACATTTGGTTTCTCTTTGAGAAGTGTTTATCAGGCATCTGAATTTCAGTCTTTGGTACTACACTGCAATGATCTGCAATAGTCATTACTACAATAGAAGTTTGGGGTGTGGGGGGCGGAAATCAGGTTTCTGAGCTTCTCTGTGTACTTGGAAACAAATGCATTATTCTTCCATCTTATTGTATTACGAGCACATTTTATTCCCTGCACTACATACCTTATAAGACTTTACAGTTGAAGCAGAAAGATAGTGATGAATATATTCTAATAAGATTGACCTTTGGACTTGTATTGGCACAAGTACATTGTTGAACAAAATGTCTGAAGGAAAGAATTTCAACTAATAAGAACGTTGAGTGGCATTCAGACATGCTATGTATGCATAAAGCTATGCACTATTAGATCATATTATGACAATTGTAGGCTCCTCACCTTTAATCTACCAAAAGATATATATGAACTAAGTTACATATTTTAAATGCTTTGTAAATTTTATATACTGCAAATTCTATCATCTCCTTGTTAGTCAAACTTCTGCTGAATCAAGTAGGTTTGATCAAAAATCCTTTTGCATATAAAGTCCCATTCTACATTGAATTAAAGAAGCTATAAAATGTATCCCATACTGAACAATTGTAGATATGCTCCTGTGACATGACTGTTCACTTTTCACTGTAATCAAATCTGACTTCTTATATTGCAAAATGAAATTATAGTAATTCTAAAAACAAAAGTGTATACAATGTGATAGGTTAGTAAGGGATGGCCAAATTGTGTAATTAGTTACACCAATAGATGGTAAGAGCAAAATTTGATTTGGAAATACTGACTAGGAGGAGAGAGAAACAGATGGATAGAAAGGAAAACAGATACATTAGTGTATGGGGGAAATGGCTGAATTGTGGAGACAAATGCATGTCTGTCAAACAGAATTTATAGAAATACATTCAGTAATGTTTTATAACACACAAAAGATACATTTTACATTGCCACTGATTCCAAAAAGCTATACTGTGCACCACAGTTTTATATACTAGTAGGAATATTCTTCTTTAACTGTAAATCGTACTACTTTGTACACAACTACAATCATTTGAAGAAATTTGAGTTACAGGATATATTTTGAAATCTTCCGTTAACATGAATCAAATTTCCTACTTGTTCTCCTTTCACTGATTTTCTCAATAGTTGGAATAGGAAAAGGGGTGGAGTTAAGCCCATTGATAGGGACTGGGGAGACTGGGAGTTGCTGAAGGGATGGCAATGAAAAGGGAAGAATGCTGTCACAAAGAAAATTACAAGAAAGAAACAGAGAAAAGAGAATGTGGAAGGATAAAAAAACAAACAAACAAACAAAAAACCCCAAAAGGGCAGACATAGCATTGGTCCCAAAGGTAAGTATATTTCCCCTCTGTGATGCTGAATGTGACAATAAAAATAAAGAATAATCAACCACCATAATATTAACAACAGCCTAGCTCTACATTATTGCCAGCCTCCTGACTTTATAGAAGCCCACACCTATTCCCTCACAGGTGAGCTTCTTTCTAATCAAGGCTCTTCACTCAGCCTAAAACTCCCTTGTTTGCCTGTTAATTGGCTGTATGTGCCCACCTGCCCTTTCAGGTCCCCTGTGGCCAGCACACACCCCTTGACCAAAAAGAAGAGGAAGGCAAAAACCCCATCAAGCTCTCTGCCAATCTGACCTGTGGGAAAATTCCACTCTGACCCCACATATAGTGGGCAGTTAGACCCTGAGCATGTGAGCCAGAACCAGCCAGCCATGCACCTGAGGGAGAATGCTTGGTACTATCTCAGAGCACTAGCCCACCCTGTCCAGTGTCTCATATCCAGCTGTGACCATCTCTGATGCTTCAGAGGAGAAAGACAATACAAAACCAAAAAAACCCCCAAACTCTTGAATACATTTTTGGAGTGGGATGATTTTCTTTCTGGTTCCTGTTGAAGCCCTCAAGCATAATATTTTAGGAACATAAGACATGAACTGGAAGGACCTCCAGATAGTCCTGACCCACCCACCACCACAAGCAATCATGTCACACAATCCCACTCAAATTTGTCCAGATCTCTCTTAAAACTAATTAAGTTGTATTCCTCCTGATGTGTTGGCTTCCTGCCTTAGGCAAATGAGTCTTTTATCTTGGTTGGAGCCTGGAGATAGCATCTTTCCAGCTAGTAGCTTAGGCATTGTCTCAATAACCCTGCTGTGGAGGTTACTCTTCTGGAACCATTGCGTTACCTTCTTGATTTCCTAATAACTCCACTATTAAACTAAACAAGCATTTGTGTGTAAACATTTCAATAACCCAATATAGTCATAACTGTACAATTCTAACTGCCATGACATACATAGTATTCATGAACTATTATGGATCAGCCCCATATCCTCCAAGTAAGGTTTATTTTTCTTTCCAATATCATTCCACTTATTGGTTCTCAATTGAACCATCTATTCACCTCCCCATCACCCAGGCTTGCAGCTTCCTCATCATTTTCAAGTCCACATGCTACTTTTCCCATCATGTCTAAATTCTTGCTGGTCCTACAGTTTCTTCCTGAATAAACATGACCAAAAATGCACCTTTCCTATCTATTCCTTACTCGTACTTTTTATGCCGTGACCATCTCTCTATTGAGGGTCTTTGTCTTTCAACTCTGCCTTCTCCAGCAGAACCAAAAATCACTATTGCTAAAATCCCTTCTTTTTCTGCTAGTCTGATATATCACCCCTCTCCCTCTGGTCATTGCTTCAGTCTTTATGACATGAAATTTAAGAGCTTGATATACACCTTTAATATCTGCCATTGTCTCCTCATTCTTCTTTCATTCCCTTTGTTCCTCCCAAATTTTTCTCCTGAATGGGCTTTTTTTGTTTCCTTCTCTCACTCTTCGCTTCATACAGATCCCTATGCTTAGACTCAACTCCCAGTTCTTGCCAACTATGCACCCTGACCCACTCCTTCAAATCCATCCTTAATGTTTTTAAAGGGATTCTTTTTACCTCTCTCTCACTACTCCCTCACATGCCCTCCCTTAGCTGAACTTCTGTCCTGTCTCTCAGTTGGACAGTTCCCCTGGGGCAGAGAACAGCTCTTACTCTGTTTGTAAAGCATGGTGTGCATTTTACAGTATTCTATACATTATCCTCATCAATAACTGTTTGATTTAGTTACTCAGAAATAAAAGACTGTCTGGATAAGGAACACGACTGATAAAAATAAGAGTATTTAAAACAATTTAAAAATTAAAAAGCCAGAAATCTCTTTTGCCATTCTTCCTAGTCTCAGAACTGCAATAGGACAAAACTAATTGCTTCAACTGTCAAACTGTTACTGCCCCATTGGATACCAAAGGGTACTTTTCAAATACTAAAAAGTTCTGAGGTTCAAAAATATTCAGAGTCATAAGACCTCATGCCCCTTCTTGTAGAAGAACCTATGGGAGGAGAAGAGGAAAAAAAATCTGCGTGTTAACTCTGACTTGCCACCACATTCTCCCTCTGGGTTGCACAAGTAGTTAATGCTGAGAAACGGGAGGCAGTAGGAAAGTGAGTAAAACACTACCAATGCTATGTCAAAATCAGTGTTGAAACTGATCATTCGGGCCCTCTGAGTACAGGAAGAAATGATTTATATGACTGATCTTAGTGGGAGATACGTGATTTTCATACAACTACATGTACTGCAAACAAGTAAGAGAATGCACTAGTTTTATCAGCCTATGTCCACAGTGGATTCAAGGATTCAGAGGAATCTTTTCATTTAAGTGCTTGAAAGATCAGTTACTGCCTATGGTGCTTTTGATCAATGAGACAAGAGCAAAGATGACTGGTATCCAGAATAATTAGTGGAGTTGCAGCTAGCAGAATGCTCTCCTTGCTCAATACCCCCAGACACATGTATCTCAGTAGCTTGATCAAAATGAAAAACACTGGTTGGGGACATCAAAGATTAGCGTTTTGGTGGAGAATAAGGAAGAAAAATGGTCTCTTCCCCCTCACCCGCACACCACCTTCTGCTTTCAGAATGAAAAACTGGGACACCTTACTTTAAAGGATAAGGTAGGAGAAAATAGTATTTACCCAACAATTCTTCATGATTCTCTCCTAGTCCCAACTTCCTCCCATACAATCAAACTCTTTCCCTGCCATACAGCTCCATACATCCACCTATATTCTCATTCTCCCCTGCAATAAATTTGCCAATCCCAGCCCATTCCCCTCCAAGCTCCCTTCAACATACTGCAGCTCAGAAATACCTCTCCATCCCGGATATACAAACACCTATCCCGGTAGGCTGAGAATCCATCCTTGTGCTGCTTAACCTCTTCATAGCTCAGAACAACTTCACCCTATCATGCGTAACCCCCTTCCCCCATGCTCCAAACTCTTTGCCCTCCTACCTGACATCCATCACCATTAGGCTCAGAATCACTGACCCCCCACCCCTAACACAACTTGCTTGCTCCTGGACCTGAAGAAATCACAGCTCCAAAGAATCCAGTATTTCATGTTTTATATTTCTCCCTTTGCTCCTTGTAGCACATGGGCTGCAGGTTCAACAATCTCCAGTGACAACCAGATGTGCATAAGCCATGTTACACGGTGTCTCTAATGTGGTTGAGAGTTGCAGTATTACTGGGGAGGTTAGCGATCAGCCCCGGAAAGAAGGCCAACTACAACTAGAAATATGACCTTGCTGCATTTTCAACCCTGGTCTCTAACCCTGCCTTTTTTGGTACTGTTACTCCTCTGTTATCTGATACAAACTAACTACAGTTCCTTAGTGTTCCAGTAGAAGGGACATATCTATAGATAGCACAAAATGGAAAGTAGCCACAAGCACCTGTCAAGCAAAAACATAATATAAATGCAAAAGCTCCTGAGCAAAATCTATAAAGCCACCACCTTCTCCTCTCACTTCCTGCTGAGACGTCACCTTTTCCTTGATGCAGACAGGAAACTGATAACAGCTCAACATGGCACAAGTTGTGATTATTGCTATTGATTGGGTAAGACTAGCAAATACAGCTAATTTGGCCTAAAGTATCATAGTATTTGGTTAATCTCTCCTCCCTACCCACTTGCTTATCTCATCCTCCTTTTATGACCTGTCTAATTAGACTGTCAACTCTTCAGGGCAAGGACTTTTATTTAGCATATATCTGTACAGAACCTAGCACAATTGAGGTCCTGATCTGGTTCAGGACTCTAGGTGCTACCACAATGTAAATGATTAACAGCAGCAGCAAAGGGAAAGCTCAATGGAATAATACAATATTTAACTTGGAAGAATGCAAACTAACATATCTGTATTACATTGATACCGAGCGTGAGGGAGAGACACCTTGGAAGCAGTAATACTGAAAGATTTAAGATGGATTTTCAAAGGCACATTTAATGAATTAGGAGCACAAGCCCAGCTAACTTTCATTACATGGGATTTGTCCTCCTAACTCACTCAGGTGCTTTTGAAAATCCCACCCCTCTGGCAGTAGTGAAGAGAAATCTAAACCTGAACTTGCAGTGCAACATAGCGGCAAAAAAACTAAAGAAGGTCAATACAATTTTGGGTTCCATAGACAAAATCATCAAAAACAAGGAAATCATCAATACAGGGCAGTTTACACACACACACACACACACCCCTCTGCACCTGGAATATTGCATACCCTTTCATCTATTACCAGAAAGATGTTGACATCTCTCTCTCTCACAAATTAGCAGATGGAATTTTTTAAACCTACTCATATTTAAAACCAAGAAAAATACATACCTGCTGGTACTTAATTTTAAATAATCATACTTTTTTCATAGTCCTAGATCTCCTAGTTCCATATCTCACCAGTTTTCCATTCTAAGCCTAAATACTAATAATCACATGGCTAAGATTCAGCCCATAAAAATGTGCCATGACAACTGTAAGTAGAATTGACACTGTGACTTTCAGCGTCTCCGTGCTGGAAATACAGGAGTTTGTTTTTTTTGTTAAGCACAGAAGAAATCTGCACTATTGTTTTGTGTAGCTAGCAAAATGGTAAAAATTGCCAATTCTACCCAATATACTTTCATCTCATCAAAAGGAATCCTGTTAAAGCAACTTCTCCAACAGGTTTAAGAAAGATCCTTCTTTCATGTGGATAAAAGCAATACTAAATTAGTGAAGGCTTTGCCAATTCTATGTTGATTTCGAAAAGATCTCAGCATAGAGTGATTTGCTACAAGATGAAAAGATACAAGTGAAAAACTATTTCAGATTAAGGGCATAGGCATTTATCTTAAAGAATGGTAGGCAAGACATATCAAATAAAAACACTGGCTTTAGTTTCAAAAAGATGTAGAGGATTTTGGCTGTGAACACAAGGCTTATTGTGCGTGTTCTACTAAAGTAGTTTCAATACTTAACAAGTAGTGTGGTGTGGGACCTTTTATTTTTTAAAGAAGTGCTAATATTATGAATTGTAATATAAGTGTGAAGTCTGGAAAGACATTCTCTATCACAGTATGTAATCATAACTACCCAAACTCATCTTTAACCTTGGTCAAAAGCGTGCATATCACCATTACTTTTTTCCTGCTGAGATAGCTATCATAGACCATGCAGTTCTCTAAATTACATTTTATAGAATATGTGTTTGGTGATTTAGAAGCCAAGAACTATATAGAAGGACAGTGAGTGGCTATGTATAATAAAACATTTCTGAAGTGATTTATTCTTTAAAAGATTCATTCCCTTGTAGATCAATGTTGCTTTGCAAACACATATTAGAAAAAAAGCATTTTCTGCAACTAGAAGTGGCTTACTGCAGTATTGTCCAGCTACACCAAAAGGACAGGAGACTCTGGATGTGGTTTTAATCAGGCTGCAATTTTATAATTAGATGTCTGGGACTACTGGGCAGATAGAAGTGAATGCAGGCAACTCCATGATCATTTCAATATCTACCAGAGGGCTTCCACCTACTTTTTCCATCCTGGTCCCCAGCCAATCCACTGCTGGGACTAATGAGGGTTCAGGTGGACTGTAAAGGAAAGGGGTGTTGGCTCCCTGTCATGCCAGTCATAGCAGCCCTGAAACCCACCCTCCTTCAGTTCCTCTAACAAACACCTCCTTTAAGTCCTTTACCAAGACATTTATCCAGTCACTGTACCCTCTCCCTATCAAGTACCTGCACTGGACATCTGTCCTTCACTTAGGCTATGATGCTGCAACTTCATTATGTAACTCTCTTCCCTACTCACAGAAACAGACCCCTCTGAACCTGCTATGGGGAAGACAACTCTCCCCCCACTCCACCTTGGCCAATCTGATGGTGAGAGAATTTTTTCCCTAGCCCTCCATGAAAGGAGTGGCTAGCACAATGTCCACAGTGGGTCCCGACCAAACCTGGTATTTTGGCACTTTAATAGTCCTTACTCAGGGGTCTGGTTGGGAAGTGTAGCCTGATGGTCACAGCTGTAACCCCTGATTGCAAAGGGGGTTGTGGGGAGGGGAGCCCAGGCCTTCCCACTCCACTGGACTCTGACCTAGAGCCCTTTGGGCTACCAGTGGCCTAGCAACCAAGGCTGCTTAAGGCTCTCCTCCCTGGGCCTCTTCATCTCATTCCCCCCCCCCCCCCCCCCGGATCAGTTTATTCCAAGCCTTTCACCGAGTGGGGAAATCCAAACCAATAAGTAAAAGGGGCTTACCAATGTCAAGATCCACAGGATACTTCCCTCTCTAGTTGTCTCTGGGGTAGGTCCTCCCTTCCCTCAGGGAGGGCCCCTTTGGGCAACTGTATCACAACTTTTAGGCTTCGCACTGCGCTCCTGGAGTTGTGAGCTGGAGGTCTGTTCACCTCCAGCTCTGCCACCCAAATGAGCTAATTCATTGTCTTTTAATTCCTCCAGCAGGTGGAGCATTTGCTGCAGATGTGGCAGGGCAGGGCTGGCTGAGCCCAAAATAATCCCTTAACCCCTTGTAGTGTGGGGTTTGTAAACCCCATCACAGCACTTCAAAGAAGTGGGAGGGTGTGTGCTGCTCCACCTAGTCCAGGGGAAAGGGGCCTCTCCTATTGGCCTTGCCCTTTATCAACTCCCCAGCCTTTCTGGTCCCTGGGCTGTAGACAGTATCATCACACTGACCCACTCTGCATTTGCAGCGTCTGTGCCTCTCACACCCCACCCTTAAAGCAATAGGTAACGATGTAATCCATAACCTCTTTGATAAGAATGCAAGCAAGTGTGCCACCATGGTCCCAGATTTTGTGATGTGGACATCTAGATTAAGACCATTCATTCATTTAATTAAGGCTAAGCAAATGGTAACTATTTCACTCAGATCTAGATCTGAAGAGATGACAGACATGAAAAGCTTCCTTTTCTAATCTACCCTTCTTTCTTTTACCCTTCTCTTATCTCTGACCATTGTTTCATTTCCTGTTTTCTCTCCCTAAAAGCCTCCTTTGATTTAACTCCATTTAGTTAGATAGAATGATGTTAAACAGGTAAACTGTTGATATAATATTCATACAGAATAATACACTTATCCTTCATTTGCCACACCTTTTCATATAGAATAAATTGTGGTTTTTGTAGCTACTTTACTCTGGAAAAAATGAATACACAAGAAAATCAGAATAGAGGCAATTATTTCCATATTACCAGCCTTCTGTAATAGTTTAAAAGATCAGCTACTGTATCACAGACATTTGAGGAAGTTTGTAAAACCAGTTACTTCAAATGCATTGTAGCTGATTTTAAAAGACACATTGTGATGCAAGCCCACGTATCTAATCTAGCTCTTCAAAGAGAACTCTTCATTCCCTCAAACTTTCTCATCCCCATTCCCCATAAATGATACAAATTCTTTTAAAGAGAGAGGATTTTTGAAATACATTTTCTATCAACTAAATGAGATACATAAAACTACACAGAAGGCTATGAATTCATTAGGATACTCATCTAAGCACCAGACGATTTTAAAAAAAGCAACAAAAACTATTATGGTACAGAAGTTAAATTCTTACAAACCGGGGGACCAAATATTTAAAAGCATGTAAGGACTAAAGATTGCAACTGACTTACTTAGACATTGTTATAAGATACAGTTTGTACATGAAACTGTAAAATCAAACAGTGTAACCAGTCTATATGGCCACTATCTAGCCTGAAATCTATAACATATTTTTAACAATAAAGAAACATGAATAACTACAGCTTACATGCTGATGAGATAAACAGAAGTCAATTTAGTCATCATTGCTAAAAGGTCTTGTCATATTTTGGTGCTCAAATCATTAAAGTTAAGAAATGGTTATTTACGGACATGATGCAGGAGTATTCATGTCAGGGAAAAATTATTTGAAAAGCATTTTAAATCAAAATTAATGGAATATGTTACTTATTCATTTTTTAAAAGAAAGCCACTCAGAATATTTTCTGGAATAATCAATATTTCAGTCAGTGTTAGTGACACCTGCAGCCATAGACAAGTAGTCAAATCAAGTACTGCACAGTGACTCAGCCAGGGCAAGCTTATCTTTTCCAAGCCAATTAAAAGGGTTTCTCTGTGCCGAAAGCTATCTAATTATACAAGAAATATTCCCATATCATTACAGATGACGCTTTGGAATGGATTTTCATTGTAGTTCAGGGTGAGTTTGGTGCATAACCTTTTTATTTCTAACAGTTATATGTAAACCTCCCCAAGTTGTCAATATAAACACATCTATTTTATCTAGATGCAAGGAATAAGACAACATGATTCTGGAGGTGAGCCTGAAAGCAAAGCCCTTGGTATAAATACACTGTACTGAGGGGGTGAAGGAGATCTAGGTTGAATTTTATGCTTTCATACCATCTGTAATACATTCCAGTGTGAAATATGCTATACATATGCTGTACTTCTGTTTTCTTGCCTCCAGCCACATATCTCACTTAAAAACATAGAACAAAATATCCAAAGTTTGACACCCCTTTTTAGCTTTGTAAATAAGAGCATTAGCCCAGGCATCAGGTGTTCAGGTCAAATTCCAGATTGGTTAATTACAGTAGGCCACCTCAGTTACTCCTGAAGGGTCAATTGGATACAGCACCCTTCACTTCCTGTTGTCATGTACCTGGAGAAACCGACCATTTTGATGGTGGGTGGCTTTACCTTGACAATTACTCTTCCTATGAAGTTCTCTTATCAGTGTCCTCAGCCGAAAACACACTACCCAGTGATATAGGGCCAAAAATTCATTTTGTTAAAAATAAAGGCTTTAAAAACATAAATATTTCACAAAGCAGAGTATTAAATAGAAATACTTTTCTGCAATGACAGCACTCCGTTATCTCTGTTCTGAGCCCAATAATTTGGTATGATTTGCATACAGGTGTAACAGAGTAAGCAAGTAAAGCTGATTTTGTGGCTTAAGCAGAGGACAGAGACATCACCGGTGAAATCCTGGCTCCATCATTTCTGTAGGGCCAGGATTTCTTTACAGGATTCTATTTCCAGCTCTACCAAAAACATCTTGTGTGACCTTAAGCAACTTATTTAACCTTAGTGTCTCTTCTGAGATATTGAGATATTTCCTACCTCACAAGGTTGGTATGAGGCTTAATTCAGTAATGTTTTTAAAGCATATTGTGGTGTAAGTGAAACTCAAAACAAACAGCTTGAATAGCAAGTAGTAAATAAGGGGTTTATTTTTAAATTACAGCATCAGGAATTTACCCCCTGGAGAAGAGCTCTACTCTGGCCTGCTCAATTCTGGGCAGGAAGTAGCTTCTCAGGCCTTGAAGAGGTCCAGAAGGGAATGGGGAGCTCATGCAAATGAACTCCCACTTCCAAAGCTCCTAAGCATGTACTTGCCACTGTACAGGGATCATGAAAGCTATTTCTGTCTCTCTTCCAAGTCTGATATTGCTGGCAGGCAATGTGGAGCTAAATCGGTGTCAACAGGGCCAGATTAACTCTCCTGTGGGCCGAGGGCTATTCGATTTTGTGGGGCCTCTGTATACAAGTCTTTTTCCTAATTTAAAACAAAATTATCACAATTATGGCATTGAGGCCAGTAACACTATACTAAACTTGCCTTTTAATTAACATAAAGCCATTCTGTGGTTACATTTCAGTCCTAAAACAGGTAGAATATAGTTAAGTTAATTCAAAATAGCCTATTTCTTACCTTAGAACAGCTGTTATGTTAGTTTCTTTCGGGGAGGGATTTGGGGTGCAGGAGGGAGCTCCAGGCTGGGGCAGAATGTTGGAGTGCAGGAGAGGGTGAGGGGTGCAGGTTCTGGGAGGGAGTTCAGTGCAAGAGGGGATTCTGACCTGGAGCAGGGGGTTGGGGTGCAGGAGGGGGTGCGAGGTGCAGGCTCCAGACGGGAGGTGCTTACCACAGGCGGCTCCCGGCCGGTGGTGCAGCAGGGCTCAGCCAGGCTTCCTGCCTGCATGCTGTGGCCCCATGCCGCTCCTGGAAGCGGCCGGCTGCTGGCATATTTCTGCATGCCCATCTCTGCGTGCCCCTGGGGGGAAGAGGACAGTGTGTCTCGTGCGCTGCCCGCGCCCGCAGCGCTGCCCCCATTGGCCACTGGAAGTGGCAGAGATGGTGCTGGGAACAGCACGCGGAGCCACCTCCCGCCCCACCACAGGCCGCAGAGATGTGCCAGCAGCCATCCGCTTCTGGGAGCGGCGTGGAACCACGGCATGCAGGCAGCTGGCCTGAGCCCTGCTGTGCTGGTGCCCCCCTTAGCCCGGGGCCCCAGGCTGCAACCCCAAAAGCCCCTGCGTTAATCTGGCCCTGGGTGTCAGCACCTTTCTCCGGAACAGATCACTACTCACTTTCTGTCCACATCCAGTGTGAAGACAGTCCACACAGTAAACGTATGCACAAATATAGAACAGCTAATACAACATCAGAGTATGCAAAAGAGAAAAAAGGAATCAAAGGAATATAGACCTTGTATCATTACTATATTTCCATGGCTTTGTCTTCACATCAGATGAGTTTCATGTAGAAAAATGATAAATCACAAAAAGAAGAATACTTCTTTGTGTTGTACATTATTTATACTCCCTATTATATATCAGTCAGCAAAAGAACAAGTTAGTTGATAAAGCTCTAGTAAGCAATCATCCCACATTCTCAGCTGCCAGGATACTTTTTGAAACACTCAATAACAACTCCTCTTGTTGATACCATTGTGCTGTTCTTCTAAGCTCTACTTTTCCTTTTCAATGTAGTCTAACCATTCACATCACTATGAGGATTTATGTACATTGGATCCTGTATTCCAGATTTTGCTCTGTTTTATTATTGATACAGGACAAACTGAGAAACCTTTGTATTCACAAAAGATAAAACATAAGCCTAATTATTAGAAAGCTAGAAGTCCGTACTCCTCTAACATGGAGAAATAAATAGGATATATAACAGTCATGTCTGAGATAATGTATGTATTTCATTTTGGTAGCTTTATCCTTCATGTATCCGTTTCTCAACAAAAAACAGGAAAAAAAGAGAAAGAATCCATCTCAAATATTTCCAAGAGATCTTTTAATTTCCTTTTTATGATTAAACAGTGTTAATATATCTGCTATTTTTATGCTGAATAAGAAGATAAAATATTTTAAAACTTGATGCTTATTGACAAAGAATACGAGAGAGAAATGTTCTCTATATAGATTTCAGAGCTCTTTAAATATTCTGTAAATTTCCAGACATTTAATCTATGACATTACATCACTTATTATAGGGTAATTTGGTAAAGATCCCTACACTAAGGCTGCTAACCATCTCCTGTTAAAAAAAAAAAAAAAGATTTTTGTGACCCTTTTTTTTGAGACGCTGTAACGTCCATTGTTTGTAGGAGGCTCTTGATATTCTGAAGGGACAAAGCCCTGAGGGCAGAGAATTACCTTTTCTTTGTCCAATAAAATTCCATTCAGGTTTGTCTGAGATATATACGGTTAAGGATTGCTATTTCCCATGTGTTGCACAGGAAAATCCTGGCAGCATGTCAAAATAGGAACTGAACATGAACATTCTAATCTAATGCTGAGCCCACACTCCTGTCAGCAGCAGAGCACACTATATTTGGAACACGTGGGAGAGGTCAGAGCAGCTGTAGCAGCAGGGAAAACAGGCCAGGCTCCCCTGGCCTCAGCATCCCCCTTCCCTGGATCTGGCATATGGCCCCAGTGGCCCTTCCCCTTCTCCCACGCTCCATACACCCTCCCCCCCGTGCACCACACAGGGCAGGAACTTCCCCAACTCTTAATGCAGGGATGGGAGGAGGAGATTGCTGAATTCCATACAATCATCCCTCCATCAGGGGACAGGGGGAAGAAACCTAGTTTGGGCTCCCCAACCACCTCTAGAATCCAGTCAATGATGCCACTGTTATCCTCTCTCCGGGATAACAGTTTTCTCCTAACAGCTAATGTAGCTAGTCCTATATAGTTCACATGCTATGAGTCTGTGATGCAGTGCTACAAGGTTCAGAGTTCAAAACCTGCTGGTGATGCATGATGAGGGGGTTATTACAGTTGCACATACTAGAATTTTTACTTTTTCAAAACACCTAGCAAATTACATTAAAAAACCTAAATAAAAATGTTCCTTAGGTTGCCACATCAAACACTAAAAGTTAGAAAATGCCAGATGGAGGCACAGGAGGGCAGAATTACTGTTGCAAAGGCAACCGTAAATATGGCATTATCTAACTTTGGAGTGTTTCACTTTGAGACCTAAATAACTTTATTTTAATGTAGTTTTGTGTGTTTAATTACTACCTGCACAATAAACCATTTAATATGTTGGCATTAAGAGAAGCAGAAGGCTAAGAATGGCAAGGTCGATTTATTTTGCAGTTGGCACATAATATTAGAAAAATCCTCCGTCCCAATTTTTAGACAGTATTATAAAGAATCAGAATCCCCTCAAATTACATAATTACAGGGTCTATTCTACAAATGAGGGCCAGGCTTTTCAAAATACTTCAGGAATGAACTAATTTTCAACAGCCCTGGAAGGTAAATAATTAATGTGCTATGTAAGTGCTATGTATTTATTATTATTATACTTACATATGATATCATTATCATTCTGCAAGTGAGGAAACTAAGATGGAGGAAAGGAAAGTAACTTGCCCTCCACTATAGTGAGTCTGAAAGATGTGAAGAAGATTGTACAAGCTAATACATTTGTAGACAAAAAATATTTTGTTTTAATTCAGTCGTTTTCAAAGCTAGAGCTTTACTGGATTTTTTTCTCCCTCTTTAATATAGCTATAAGTTACTCTAAGAGAAATGAAAAACAATTATTACTAAGCAAAATTATGCTCTCCAGAGAATGAAACCTCTACATTTTGCACCATCATCTGCATTTATAAATCATAACCTACTTCATGGTACAAAGGTTAATACAGATATTAACAATTTTGGACAAGGCATTGGACTCAGACTCAAGAAACCTGCATTCTACTCCAAGTTCTGTCACTGGCGTGGTTGGCAACCTTGGCTGAGTCACTTCAGCACTGTGTTTCAATTTGTCCATTCGTAAAATGTAAAGGGCATGGTGACGTATGGATGGGAAGCACACTATATGAGCAAAATAATACTATTACTTCCTCTCCCCCCACCTTGCATACAAAGAGGATTTTTGTTTTGTTTTGTTTTATTTAAGTACATATAACCACCAATATGTGAATGGTCAGTGAAGCCTTTTCAATGAGCAAATATTGAAGGGTTTAAAATGATGTTGTTACCATAATGTTTGAAAATAGGACTATAGCATTTGCCATACCCAATCAGCCCATTGGTTTATCAAGTGTGATAGCCTACTTCTAGCAGCGGTCATTATCCATTATTTTAAAAGGAAGATGACCTTTCCCATCACCCAACCACCCTAACAACGCATCCAGACGGTTTTACAACGCTGAATATGGAGGAAAGGGGGTGGAGAGAGAAGTTCTTTTTCTCAACCAGTCAACTTGAAATGAAAAATATAAGTTATTTTTATATTTGTCCCCTGTCATGATTATTGGTCACATAATAATCCAGCCCATTTTTTAAAATTCATCTACAGTATTCCATGCTCTGATCATCTGTGGCAGAGAATCCCACATGCTGATTACACTCTGTATGAAGTAGTATTTATTTTTTATTGCTCTAAGTTTACTTACCATTAATTTGGTATATTGTGTCACCCCTTATTCCCATATCAAATGAGAGAAGACTAAATCAAATATTTGACAGATTTTTAGTCATTTACGATTGTAATACAGAAAACAATCTCCTCTGACACTTCATAGAAATATTTTCCCTACTGAATTCTCCTCTTATATTTTGCCTTAAACGATCTGTTCTAATATGTGTTGTAGCCAATGAAAATGCTTTCTAAGGTAGCTGAAGTAAAAGATTTCTCCTATGTTGCAACAGCTGGTGTAAACTTAGAGCAATAAAAATAAATACTTCTTCATACAGACACTGGTCTACAATTCTTGAGAAGTCGTCTGCTTCAGAGATAAAATGTGCTATTTATTATGTATTTTGATGTGCTGAATTCAAATATGACAATTAAAACAACTGATTGGCTACTGTTTCTAAGATATTTAAGTGTTTACATTTTATGTCTATGTATATTGTGTAGATAGTAGAGTTTTAATCATAAATTGTAAACGTAGGTCTTTTCATATGTTTATGGTTTGTTTACATGATATTATTTCACCTGTCCTGTTTATGTAACACTTTAAAAATCAGCAAAAAGGTTATATAAATAAAAATTATTATGAACCAAAAGGCAGAAAACTATTATGTACATAGTTTAGTCCTATTCAGTGTCTACTCGGCGCTTCTTGGCTTGTCTCTTGTATTCATTAAATGGAGCATCTCTTGTCACTGTCCAGCAATAGTCTGCAAGCATTGATGGGCTCCATTTGCCCTGATAGCGTTTCTCCATTGTTGCAATGTCCTGGTGAAATCGCTCACCGTGCTTGTCGCTCACTGCTCCGCAGTTCGGTGGAAAAAAATCTAGATGAGAGTGCAAAAAATGTATCTTTATTGACATGTTGCAACTAAGGCTTTTGTATGCCTTTAGGAGGTTTTCCACCTGCAACCTGTAGTTGTTTGCCTTGTTGTTTCTGAGAAAATTTATTGCCACTAACTGGAAGGCTTTCCATGCCATCTTTTCCTTCCCATGCAGTGCATGGTCAAATGCATCATCTCAAAGAAGTTCACGAATCTGAGAACCAACAAAGACACCTTCCTTTATCTTAGCTTCACTTAACCTTGGAAATTTTCCACCGAGGTACTTGAAAGCTGTTTGTGTTTTGTCAATGGCCTTGACAAAGTTCTTCATCAGACCCAGCTTGATGTGTAAGGGTGGTAACAAAATCTTCCTTGATTCAACAAGTGGTGGATGAGGAACACTTTTCCTCCCAGGCTCCAATGACTGTCGGAGTGGCCAATCTTTCTTGATGTAGTGGGAATCTCTTGCACGACTATCCCATTCGCAGAGAAAACAGCAGTACTTTGTGTATCCAGTCTGCAGACCAAGCAAGAGAGCAACAACCTTCAAATCGCCACAAAGCTGCCACGGATGTTGGTCATAGTTTATGCATCTCAAAAGTTGTTTCATGTTGTCATAGGTTTCCTTCATATGGACTGCATGACCAACTGGAATTGATGGCAAAACATTGCCATTATGCAGTAAAACAGCTTTAAGACTCGTCTTCGATGAATCAATGAACAGTCTCCAGTCATCTGGATCGTGAACGATGTTGAGGGCTGCCATCACACCATCGATGTTGTTGCAGGCTACAAGATCACCTTCCATGAAGAAGAATGGGACAAGATCCTTTTGACGGTCACGGAACATGGAAACCCTAACATCACCTGCCAGGAGATTCCATTGCTGTAGTCTGGAGCCCAACAGCTCTGCCTTACTCTTGGGTAGTTCCAAATCCCTGATAAGGTCATTCAGTTCACCTCGTGTTATGAGGTGTGGTTCAGAGGAGGAGGATGGGAGAAAATGTGGGTCCTGTGACATTGATGGTTCAGGACCAGAAGTTTCATCCTCTTCCTCTTCCTCATCTGACTCAAGTGAGAATGATTCTGGTGCATCAGGAACTGGCAGTCCTTCTCCGTGGGGTACTGGGCGTATAGCTGATGGAATGTTTGGATACTGCACAGTCCACTTTTTCTTCTTTGACACACCTTTCCCAACTGGAGGCACCATGCAGAAGTAACAATTGCTGGTATGATCTGTTGGCTCTCTCCAAATCATTGGCACTGCAAAAGGCATAGATTTCCTTTTCCTGTTCAACCACTGGCCAAGATTTGTTGCACAAGTGTTGCAGCATATGTGTGGGGCCCACCTCTTGTCCTGATCTCCAATTTTGCAGCCAAAATAAAGGTGATAGGCTTTCTTAACCATAGTGATTATTCTGCGCTTTTGTGATGCAAAAGTCACTTCACCACAAACATAGCAGAAGTTATCTGCACTGTTCACACAAGTACGAGGCATCTCTGCTCACTTTGGCTAAACAGAAATATTTCCCTTTGCAAAATCAAACACTGACAAATAAGAGAGCACAACACTGGATGATTTCTAGAGCTGATATAGGGCAATTTGTTCAGCAGAGTGATGTAAGCTTCGTTATGATTGCATCGTCCATGACTTCTAGGAATAACATGATGCAATTCATATCATGTATGACGCAATACCAGCTTCAGATTGCATCATTCATTGTTTTGCCTAAAAAGCAAGTACTGTCCAAACCCAGTCATAGATTTATTCATGGATCCAGTCAAAGATGTATTTTAGTCATTTCTGGTTTAAATTGAGATCCCTTCCCTTTTTAACTCACTTATCCTCTGCCATTCCCAAGTCAAGGGTCATATATACTGACCCAATAGCATATCTTGAAAACTAGAGCCAATCAACAATTTTAAGCATCATTTTCATTCTCAGTGACCCAGAATTAGTAAAGTTTGACTACATTTATTTCAGAAGCATTTTGACTGTAGAGCAGTGTAATCAACAGCTGGTGATGGAACAGTGTTCTAGTACTGGTCTGCAGTTCCCACTGCTGAAAAGTATTCACTCTTTGGACTATGGAAGGTTTGGGTGAGATTGCTGTAGTATAGATGACATCAGTTGTGATACAATTTTTAATCTCCTGTTTGTTAGTGAGTGGTGTTAGGAGGATGCTGTGTACACAAGAATTACAGGAAGCCTGAGTCAGAGAATTTGTAAGAGCACAGCATGGGGCAGTAAGAGGATTTGTGAACTGTGACAGAAATTGCAGCAACCAGATGCATCTTATACTTAATACTGTCATCAGCATGGAAGTGAGCCTCACCGGGCCAGTAGAAAGAGTTACAACACAGTTGCCAGCTTTCACATGGTAAATAAGCACCCCGACTTTCACAATAAACCAAAAATCAAGCTAGTCCCATTTCAAAACAAGACCAAAACCAGCCAATCCCTAAGAACCCCAACACTCTATGTGACTGGATTCCCCCATCGTGCAGTCTGGGACTGTGGTGGGCATGCTATGCACCCCTGATTCTCTCCCCCCTTGCCCTTGCTTGCCAGGAGCCAATCAAAAAAAAGAAGCAACAAGCTACAAGCCAAACACTAGCCAACAAGCAACTCACAAGCCAATTAAGCCAAAAAAAAGGCCCAATTTCTGCGTTTTTTTCGTGGGTTTGGCATGTCTGACTTACACTAGTGGGGTGCAAGATAGCGTGCAAAAAATAGCAACATGGACATTGTGGCTCTGGCTCTCAAGCCCACACAAACTCCTAGGTCTGATGTGGTTAGGTTGCCCGAGTTGCTGCCGGAGCCACAATGTCCACACTGCTATTTTTGTTAGCTTGAGTCCTGCTAGTGCGAGTCGACCTATCCAGGCTGGGATGCTCTCTCCCATGTGTAGTGTACATGTACCCAGTGACAGGAAAAGTAAACACTTAGAAGAATATTACAGTCTCAGTTTTAATTTGGGTATGTTTCAATTAAAACTTCATCAGAGAGACAAATTGAGGGAGGACACTGTACATTGAGTGCCAAAAAGCATTTTGAAATAAATACTCTATTATTTCAACCCAGCAGTGCTCCCTACAGCCTGGATGGAGTCTTGAGTATCCCAATTAGAACAGGATTAATTTATTTTTATGAAAAAAAGGTAACTGAAAATTAGCCTTATCAAAATCACAACAAATTACACAATTGTTGACATTTATTTTTTTTTTTCATTTTTTGCCAAAAAAGTACCTTTATAATAGTTCCCAACAACTTTAGCAAAATCATTATAAAAGTGTTTTCTGAATGGTTATTTAACTTTGATAGTCATTTTGATAACATTAAATAAAAATGCACAAAACATTTTTAAAATACAACCCAAGAAATGAATCTGATTCAAACAGTTTGAAATTCAAATTTTAATATTTCAATTGTTTTTTAAATGACAACAGTGCCAAATTGAAAACCTAAATTCCATCCCATATTCCCCTGGGTCTTTCTCCTTTACAGTGTCCGTTCTTCAGAGGCCCTGCACTGTCAACACCAATTTATGGCCTAAGGATACTGTATAGCCTCTATTTGAAGAATGCATAAACCATTTTTAGATATAAAACCCACTTGTATTCCCTTTGCAATAGGTGAAGTTCTGTTTCTTTTGTACTGTATTTATGTGGTGTTTCAGAGTTGATCAAATGATCATGTATTTATCCCTATTGTACTCCACAGTGTAAAACATTAGATTTTGTGACAAGTATAGAATCATCAGTCTTGTATTCAGAATTGTTGACCATTGACCCTATCCTGATCTTGGAGAGTTTATAGTTTTGGGTAACATAATTCCTTTACTAAGCATGTTTCATGGATGTTATGAAAGCTAAAACAGCTAGCAGGAGAACCAATGATTGGATTATTAGGATTTCTATGATTAAGGGCCTATTGTCTTCATATAAGGCCTTATAAGAGTAGTTATGTTAAACAATGGGATTTAGCTGAAATAGTTTAAGCTTATAGAGATACTCCTACATCATAAATTCTGCACTCTCATTCTGAGAAGACAAACAAGTGACCACAAAGGTACAATACACTGCAGAATTCTGCAAGAAGTGAGTTTGCAAGAGGGTTTTGGCAATCAAGTTGCTTTGCAGATCTAGGAAATTAAATTGCATTTATGTGCAGGAATTATTAAACAATGATTTATGTCAGTTGTGAATATTAATGCTTGATGCTTAATTATGGACACCTCAAAGTCCACATATGAATGGGAACAAGTATTGACCTTATTATAATCAGGGTAAAGGAACAGATATGGGTATATATCCATACTTTTACCACTATAAAATACCACACCCAGTTTGCATTTCTTGGGTTTGTCAGGTCCCCGAGGCTGTAAACTGATTCAGGACTTCCCTTCTGATGGACTCCATTTACTTTCCCTTCTATTTTTGTTTCCAGTGGTCTTGGAAGAAGTTGTAAGAAAACACAGTGCAAGATTGTACGCATGAACAATGCAGAAAACCATTTTACTGTACTTATCTTTTTCTTATATTTATGTATATTGATTTCCTATGATTTCAATTATAGTTGTCGGTTTCAGATAAGAGTTCTGCATGTTTCTCAACAAATTTCATCTTCTCAATTAACTCTAAGTAGCTGCCTAGAAAAAGAACTTGTTCTCTGTGACAAGTGCATGTTTCATCCCAATACGTAGCCTTGTAAGTGTAATAACAGATCAGGTTCCCTAATACAAATTGATAATTCAGTTATTACTGCTGTACTAATTCACTCACAGTTTAACTACTGCAGTGAGTCAAAGAAGTCCAGATCATTAGCCTGCATCCAAATGAAAAGGGGGGTGATGAAGATTGATTTTGAAAGGATCTCTGGGAAGCTGGATAGATAAAGTTACTGGTAGGTTTTCCTATCATGCTGTATTTGGATTTAACATGGCTCACCTAAGTTTCAAATTTTCATAGGCATATGCCACAGCTGATCTATTAACCAAACATACCACACAACCTTCCAGTTACTTTCCTGCATGGTTTAGAATGAAAGAGCACAGCCAAATCAACTTTTTTTTTTTTATTTATGCTACTTTCATGTATTCCCTCTCCTTATGCAGGAGATCAGGCTAGATGATCGTTAGGTTGGATTAGTATATTTATGCATGTATCGATATCCACCTGCAAACTCCATTTTGTTTTATGAAGGCTGTTTCGATTGTAAACTGTTCTGTACCTTCACCTTGGCTCTGTAGCATGCAGAGTGCTCTGAAAGAGGTATCAGGAGACATTTTTGCTTCTAGCAGAGGGCTAAGAATTGGGAGTTGTTAAACACTGATGACATTCCATTCAAACTGAAGCATCCTTGAACAAATAGATGGCTACTGCCCAGAAAACCTAGGTTCCCTAGTGGTCTGGTATCACAACAATGATGGCCTTTATGAGTAAAGTAGGTCCAGCTTCCTTGTGCCAGATCAGGTTCTCCCAGTTGGGCCAGTAAAGGGTGTGGGGCTGCAACTGATCTATTAAGAGTCATGAAGTTTCTGTGAGAGCAGAGCTGGAAGGGAACTGAACTAGCTGTGCACGCTCACACACTCACACAGACATACACACAATGCCCATTCACGTACTAGGAAGCAGGAGCAACAGAACTGCAGAGTGAAGCTGCAGGGACAGAGGGTCTCCTGCAATGGTCCGTGAAGAATGGAGTTGGGGTTAGATAAGAAGACCCAGCTGAAAGTTTGTTTTCCTTTTGGGAAGAAAGCAGACCAAGCCCTGCATCTTCTCCAGGTGCTCAGAGAAGGAAGGAATGGTCCCTCAGGGACAAGGGGATGTGCCCATCTTAAGGCTGGGTGCAAGAGGTTTTTTGTGGGTTTTTTGGGGGTGTTTTTGGAACTTTGTGCTCCTAAAATCAGACCCTCAAAAGGGCTGTTATTGGATGAGACAGGCTGTGGAGTTAAGGGGACCTGAAAACGGTGAGATAGAAATAGGGTGCCACAGCATTACCTCTGGTCATAGAGGGAGTACTCAGGAGTAAGCTGACTTTTCTGTAACTGCAGCAGATCAACTGAGGGGGGACTTTGAGGCTGACCATTGAGGTCACCTGACAGAGGGGATTGGAATTTATAAAAGGACAAGATCTGTTCTGAGCAGCTCTTATTGTCCAGAACAAGAAGGCAAGACTGAGCAGGAGTTAGGAAGGAGGAGAGGCGGGTGCAGTAGAATCCTGGACTCCCTGAAGAGACTGACCAAATCCCAAAGAACTCTAGGAATTGTCAGGAAACTGAGATGGGGATTTGCATGCAGGTTTTGTTGGTTTTCTATAGGTCTGTCTCTCATGCGGTGTATGAATAAAATGTGATTGGATTACAATTCATTTCACAAAGTCTGTCTTCTTGCTTCAACTAGCCAGTGTTCCCAAAGGGTTAACTATAAACTAGAGTACCCAGGAGGGTGTAGCTCTGCAAAGGAAAAACTATTTCACTAGGAGGGTGGTGAAACACTGGAATGCATTACCTAGGGAGGTGGTGGAGTCTCCTTCCTTAGAGGTTTTTAAGGTCAGGCTTGACAAAGCCCTGGCTGGGATGATTTAGCTGGGAATTGGTCCTGCTTTGAGCAGGGGGTTGGACTAGATGACCTCTTGAGGTCCCTTCCAACTCTGATATTCTATGATTCTATGAAAGGTGTGCTTGACAGATTGGGGTGTCTTGGGGACTCTGCATTGGTCCTGGGGACCTAGGGCAGTTGGACCAGAGTGTCCCACAGATAGAAAGTCTGTGCCTGGGAAGTGTGCACAAGAGGCCAGAGCCAGAGACCGTGTCTGAAGCCTGTGAAGATGCAGGGAAGCTCCAAAGAGCACAGGATCCAGAGTTAGGTTAGATATTACTGAGGGAGGGAGGAGAAATCTCTGACTATAAGCATAGATAAGTGCTGGAACAGACTTCTCAAGGGAGGTTGTAGAATCCCTATCACTGAGCTTTTTAAAAACAGGTTAGGGATGATCTAAGAATACTTGGTCCTGCCTGAGTGCAGCAGGCTGGACTAGATAACCACACGGGGTCCCTTCCAGACCTACATTTCTATGATTCTTCAAAGTACTTAGCATTATACAGGACTTTACATATTCAAGTACAACTCCCATCGACTTCAACATTCTGCAAATCAGACCCGAGGGTCTCAAAGCAGGCACCCAGAAAATGAGGAACACACAATTCGTGACAACCTAAGAAATTCTTTGCTTAAGTGACTTGCCTAGCAACACATAGGGATTCTGTGGCTGAGGCAGGGAATGTATCCAATTATCTTGGGCTGTATTCATCTGCTTTGGGGCTGTTTCATCTGCCTTAATCATGAGACTATCCTCTCTCTTCCTAAAATCCCCTGCCATATCCACTACACAACTTTCAACAAATGAAGCAGAGGTCCTACAGAAAACAGTCTCTTTTACTATACAACCCTGATTCTTACCTAGAACAGGACCATTCTGTGCACTGAATGAAACAGGGGTCCTATGGAAAAACTAAAATGTGATCATGCAATAAAAGATTGTATCATAATACATACACATCAGGAGGTCAAAATAAGGTTGCACAAGAAACCTTAATTCTGCCATTTCCTAACTTTTGAGTGCTTGACTTTGCAACCTTAATAATGTTCTTTTAATATAATTGTGTGTGTAATATATGTTGTAGTACGATAAACCTGCACAAGAAGCCATTTTTATTAGTCAATCTCTTCAGAGATTGTCCCATATACTCCAAAACATATTTAGTTTAAAATGGAGCAAAACTGTAAGACCATCTCTGTCAAGCAACTGACTTTTTCCAGTCCTTTTGGTGGTGGATTATGTCCAATTTCAATGTGTTTTATAATATATGTACACAAAAAGCAAGGCAATCCCGAGTGTCCTTGAGTTGAGTCAAATGTTATTAGGTTATGGGATACTCATGGTGTAGCTGAAGTTCATTGCAAAGTCAGAACAACATGTGTGAGCAACAGCACTCCTTCTGGCTGGGCCAACAGAAAACAGCTGTACTGAGGTAGTGAGGCACTTGCCCTCTGGAGTTGGCAGTAGCAACAGGCACACTTCTAAAGGTTGGGAAGTTTCTGCAGATGCTTATCTAAATCACTCAGATTTTTATTCTCCAAAGCGCATTTGAATTTTCAAAATGTCAGAGGAAATCTGGAAACTTTGACATTTGGGGGTTGATGAAAAATAAACTATGATTCTGATACATATTTGAGATATGTGATTAGATCAGAGCAGTGCAAAAACTGATTTTTAAGTTCATGGGACATTCTGAAAAATAAATTATTAAAAAAATTTGGGGGGGCAAACTAGATATTTTGTTTAGTTTGAGCTTTTTTAAACTTATTTTTAAAAAATAAAATTGACGTGAATTTGGAAATGAAAAAAGTCACTGAATTGAAAAATTAACAAATGTTCAAATGGTCAAAAATTTAAATTTTTTTAAGGTGTTTTTTGTTTGTTAATATGGGATTAAAATTTCATCCACCTTTAGATTAGACATGAATTTTGGACAATACAGGGGTTTAAAATATTCGGTGTTTGGGGGGAAAAAATATCAAAGCTTATCCTGTATTTCCTGATTTTGACTGTAACAAACGCATTAATAGCCTGCCTCGAGGTGTCTTGATAATTTTGCTGTGCTCTCATCTGAAGTCAGACAGTTCAGAGCAATATAAACATTTCTAAAATGTTAGTAAATTCCTTGAGCCCATTCAATTTGAGTTGAGCTGACAGGAGATCTAATGGCACACTTTATAGTAACTTCAAGCATTAATCCAGAGTGCCATTAAATGCCAATCTTGTTGGAGACAAAACATTCCTAGCTGTTATTCCTACACCAGTTATTAATGTGATGGAAGGAGATCATTGGTCTCAACTGGGGAAAAGGAGAAAAAGGCTTCAGAATGACCAGGGGGATGTTTCACCCTTAGATTACTAGGGGCTTTCTCACTGTGGAGAACAGCATAGACACTTCTATCAAAATTCCTCCAAATTTACTAGTGATTGACAAAACCTGTCAAACTGTATGATTAGTAAAGTGGCCTCCCATACAGAGCCGACTCAGTTGATGTACTCAAGAAAAAAGGATATTTCCAGTCTCTGGTACACAATAGCCACAATGTGTCAGACAGTGGCATACCTACACACTTTTAAAAGTTCTTTTATCAATTGCTTTTGAAATAAATTTTCAGAAATCAGATACAATATAGGACTCACAGCCAAGTTCCCCATACAGGAATAACAAAACCCGTCTACTCCCTTTTCACAGAACATTATTCCCAGAATCTGTCCAAGTTATACCTTCAAGACCAAACCATCAAAGTTGGATATTCTCATAGCAGATAGCTACCTGGTGGCATAAATAATAGAACCAACCCCCCCCCCACACACACACACACCCCTCCCCAAATCTATCCAAAGGCTGATATTTAGCAATGAAGGAAATCTACATGGTGCTGTGGTTCAGACTTTTGTAAAGTGCTTTGTGTTTACAGCCCCATATAATTAAAATTCATAAAAAATTCAGTACCATAGTCCAGATGAGGGGTGTGTGCATTATAGAGCATTCTGACATTCTAACTGCCCCATGTAGACCCTGCTGGCATGAACTAAAAGGCACAGAGTTCACTTTAATGTAGTCATGTTTAAAACAGGTCTACGTCAGTGTGAACTAGATTCTGCTGGCATGAACAAAAAGGTATCCAGTGCACACTGACGTAGACCCATTTTAAACATGACTACATTAAAGTGAGCTAGATACCTTTTTGTTCATGCCAGCAGAGTCTACATGGGGCAATTACAGCAGAACACGCTAGAGCGCTCTATAACTCACATATCTCTCATCCTGACGGCAGCACTGAATTTTTCTGAATTGTAATTATATAGGACTGTAAATGCAAAGCACTTTAAAAATAGATAAAGACAAGGTCCCTGCCCCAGAGAACTTAGAGTACACAGGAGAACAATTTAAACTTGAGAAGAATAGACAAGCCGCCAAATTCTCATCAGGGACAATGCTGTAGATCCAGAGTAAATTCTCAGCAGCGTTACTCTTGAATTACACCAGAACAGAATTTGGCTCACTGTCTGTGACATTATTATAGGAAGGAATCATGATAGAAGTGTGTTTGAGGAAGATTTTTAAGGGAGAAAAGGGAGGGCACTTGGTGATGGAATATGGAAGGCTATTTCAGGACATGGTGCAACCATTAAACAAGCTACAAAAGCTGAGAGGAGAGAGAGAGAGTTCACAAAGAGCCTGATTCTCATCTCATAGAAGGTGTAAATCAAAAGCAATTTCAGTGCAATGAATGGCATAAATACAGATAGCACCACTGAAGTAGTGCAACTATGCTAATTTACACCACACAAGCATCTGGCCCAACAAAGACACATTGGTGTATAAGCTAAATAAATGAGAAAAGAATCAATCCTAAAGGGAATGATCAGGAACAAAGATTTGGAGAAATGTAGATAAAGCACAGGATGAAATAAGGGCAGAGAGAAGAACATGTTTAATCTGTTTTTACAAAGAAAAAGAGGCAAAGCTTAGGAAAGAGACTGAACAAATATTGTGACCCAATACTTCAGTATTGAATTTAGTGCCCTTTCTTTTCACAACAGGTCTTCTTAATTTTGTTTCTATTTCTATTTGTTTTCACTTTTTGGTTTTTGTCTCGATTTCTTTATTGTTGATTACTTTTTTACTTTTCTCTATATTGGGTCTTGTAATCAGTGTCACAGTTCAGGGCACCTGCATGACTCCTCCATGGTCCAGCAAGGGCACCTACTCTTAGGTTCTGGTTCCCTAGCCATCACCTTTCTTAGGTGGGAGACATACATCTCTCCCCATTCTGACGGGGTCTTTCCAAGCTGCATAGTTCCCTGCCTACACTTGGAATTCCCCAGCAAAACAAACTCTCTAAGAAGGCCTGTTTTGCCTTCTCCCCAGAATTCCATAAACAGTGCAATTGCCACAGTTTAGTACCACACAGCCCTTTTTAAGGAAATACATTTATTTTTATGGTGAAGGCATAAACATTAAAAACAATAAAAGAACCTACATGCATGATAATAAGTTTACCAGAGATCAATCCAACTCCAACAAAAGCTCTGGCATGTGAACAGTCCTTCAAACCCCACCAAGAGGTTTTTCAGTGGTCACCAGTTAATAAAAGCTGTTAGATGAAAACAAGCACTCTCATTAATCTTAGAGTCACTCTTTTATCCAGTTTGGGCCTCTGATCTTGTCCTCATGTTAACAGGTGATTGCAGACAATAAGCTTCTCCTTAACATACAGCTTCAAAAGGTTGGGTCTGGAGGTGAGAAGCTGCCTTCCCCTCCTCCCACGTATTTCTAGGAATCCCACTTAACTTTGTTTAACACATTGTTTTAAAGAGTTCAGCACACATAACACTTTCCAGGGCTTACATTAGCCAATTCTCTTCCACAGAGATGTTATATGCACATTTGCATTTTTAATACAATGAACTCCTAAGATACTGAAACTTAATTTAATAAGGTTGAACTTTACTGAATTAAGTTTGTTGAGGGTATTGCAGGAAGTTGCCCATCTGTCACAAATCAGCATTTATTCATCCAATCAGTGACTGACAAGGGATATTGCGTGTTTGGATGGATTTTCTAGTTATGGCTGTATCTTCACTGCAAAGAGTGTACATTTTTACAACCAGATAATGGAGACCAGTCACTGTAGTTTTTACCTTGATGTAGTTAGTTCAGGTAAACCACAGGTGGATGTACAGATGTACAGTGCCTTGACTCCACTAAGATTTTACATCGAGTTAGCTATCTTTGTGTAAAAACTCATGTTTTTTGTAGTTAAGCCACAGCATACATCTACCTTCCCCCTCATTTGTTTTGGTGTTCAGGATATCTTCAGCTCTACTGGATATATTATTATTATTGCTGTTTTCCGGCAAGGACAAGAAAAAGTGGAAGATGGGCAAGGAGGCTGTGATCAGGAGACAGTTCAAGTGGCAATGAAGGGAGAGGAGAAAACAAAGATCAATTCAGCAGTAGCTTCATTTGATTCAGAATCCTCAGAGGAAGTCATGCAATCAGGGGATAGACTAATTAATCTACAATCTGTTTCAGTGCCAACGCAGCAACAGTTTCCACTCCATCTAGTCAATGACAGAGCAGCAGTAGTTGTACCTATCATTGGCATATTGGAGAAGTGGCCATGTCCAGGTCTGTCTCCAGATCCACAATACTTTCTCTGAATATGTAGGAGAGGAGAATGAGGTAACAATTGCAGCTGGAGCTAGTTGTAAACCCAAAACGTGCCATTTACAAAAAATCCAAAACGAACAAAAAAACAACAACAGTATTTTCCCCTACACTTATTACTGGAGTAACAGCAAAAAAATAAGGGGGAACGCAGTAGAAATGAAGACAGGCACTGTTGGTTTTGTTTTGGTTTTGGTTCTTGCTGCTAAGGAAGGAATTTTGCAAACCCCTGAGTAAAGGGCCTACTGTGAGAACAAGACGTTTATATATGGTTCAGTACCAAGACTTAGGGGTTAAAACAGAAACTGATGCCTCCTGTAAGCTATCTCATAGATGCATTTTTAAAATCATGTTCAAGTACTATTACATTGCATTGAAAATGTGTATTTTTGGAATAGAAGCAATATCCAGGAAAACAGCAGCTGGCCAAAGATGGCACAAATCTAAATCCTAATCACTGAATGTTTTGGAGGAAACACCCATAAAAGAGCCTTACAAAAATGTACCTCCTGATACATCTTCTCCTCTGAGTATTTCCCTGGGCACCATATTTTCAGTAAATAGTCCATCATCACAAAATTCTAATATGAGCTATCTACCTCATATAAGCAGTTTATTACATATTAAAAATGTTGAACTATTTCAGATACCACAAAATTGACATAATACAATATGTTCATGTTACCAGTAATCTTAATGTTTGCTTTATTCTCCTAAGAAATCCATAGTTGACAAATGTCTTACTCAGATTTCAGAACCCAGTTCTGAAACTGAGCACTACGACAGGCATTGTGGGGAAGGAGGCAGGTTGTGTTGAGTGACCTTTGCAAAACTGCATTCTTAAAAGAGTTTGCTACACTTCTTTAGACTGAAAAAAAAAAGAATACCCTACTTAGAAAGGAGATCAACAATGTGGAATCAATAACTCAGCATGAATAAGGGTAGTAGATTTTGATCCAAAGCATTCACAAATAGCAGACACATCTGCTTCTTACAGCTGTCAAAGTTTAGAAATAGTTTTGGTTTTATTCATATTATAATTTGGGCTTAAACTTTGTCTCATATTTTCACTGAAGCAGAAGCTTTATTTTTATATAATGTTTCTCCTTCAGTTAAAGTTGCATTTAAATCCAGCATTTACTTGTTGTATCTAACCCATCTACCTAAGTTGTCTGGTAGTACTGTAAGTTACCTTCCTATCTTAGGTTTCAGAGGTAGCCATGTTAGTCTGTATCAGCCCATGAAAACTTATGCCCAAATAGATTTGTTAGTCTCTAAGGTGACACAAGGACTCCTCGTTATTTTACTCCTATCTTAAAAGCACAAGAAGCTTAAATTGAAAATAATGTCTTTAAATTCCAGAGTATGAATCTCTCTCTCTTTCATCACACAGCATCTTTGCAGGAGAGCAGTACAGTGTCAAAATTCATTCTTCTCCGTGTGTTCCTCCATTCAGCCCAGCCTGGTCAAGCCCCAGCATATGTTATCCTGACGCTGAGTCGACGGTTGGCCTTTAGGTCAAATTGACTGTGGTTGAGCTTGCATTATTTTCTTTGGCATCCTCTCATCTTTTTATCTTCTGCATTGTCCCCATCATCATAATCTTTTTGATTGTAGCCAATCCTGTGCCCAGATTTCATAGCCTGCTCTTCTTCTAACTTCTTCGTTCGTCTTAAAATCATTCCATTTTGCTCTTGCCATTGTTTGAACAATACTTATCTCTACTGTCTCCAGCCTTCTGGGATCTGTTTCATTTAATGCAGCTGCTCTTAGACCACAGAGAAATACTGGTAATAGATTTAATACATTTTCACTTTGGTACCAAATGGTTTTATCAGTCCATAATTTTGTTGATATTTGTGCAACACTTATGGCTAACGCACATCTCCTTTTTACTTCAACCTTGATAGAACCATCAGCACCAATCAAGCTTCCTAGGTACACACAAGATTATCTATTGGTATCTTTTCCAAGATGTAACCACTTCATTTTCTTAGCATTTATTGTAAGTCCAAGTCAACTACACCACTTTTCCAAGATAGCAAAAGGTATCCTCAGTAATTCAAATCTGCCAGTTATACAATGTCATCTGCATAAACTGAGGAGCTTTATTCTAGATCATCCAATGTCATGCCCTCCAAGGCATCTAACATTCATAATGTTCAGTTTAAGAACATGATGAAAAGCAGTGGTGACCCCTTGTCTTGCACCAAACTTTGACTTGAACTAGTTACTTAATTTCTCCCCAGTTCTTACAATACTGCAGGACTCTTTGTATATTATTTTTATAATTGCAATGATCTTACCTGGCACTCCATATTATTTTGCTATTGTACACAATGCTTCTCTGCAAACTGAAACAAATGCCTTTGTGAAGTCAACAAAGACAGCAGATACCTTTAAACCCCACTCTTGTCATTTTTTCCCATCAGCTGTCAGAATGTGAATATCTGATCAGTGCAACTTCAGCCTGGTCTGAACCCACATTGTTCCTCACCTACTACTTCCTCTAAAACTGGCTTTTATCTGTTGACAATTAATTTCATCATGATTTTTCCTGGTTCTGACAGTAAGTTTATACTTATATAATTATTTGAAATGGCAGGATCTCCTTTCTTCAATATTGATACTACTATTGCCTCTAGCCAGTCATCTGGTACCTCCTCTTGCTCCCATTCCTTCTTGTATATTTTCCTAACAGTTTGATAGCACTCATAGGGTTGGTTTTTAGCAGCTCAGCAGTTATGTCTATTTCTGCAGCTTTCCCGTTTTTTATCTGCTTCACTGTTCTTTCTATTTCTTCTACTGATACAGTGCTGATATCCATTCTGCTTTGCAAGTAGCCCTGTTCATCTAGCACAGGGGTGGGCAAACTACAGCCTGTGGGGCTAGATCCGGCCCCTCAGGGCTTTGGATCCAGCCCACAGGATTGCCCCCCGTGGTGCCGCGGGCCCCGTGCCGCTCTCAGAAGTGGCCAGCACCACTTCCCTGCGGCCCCCTGGCAAGGGGGGGGCAGAGGGCTCCGTGTGTTGCCCTTGCCTCCAGGCAGCACCGCCCCTCGCAGCTCCCATTGGCCAGGAACGGGGAACTGCAGCCAATGAGAGCTTTGGGGGAGGTACCTGGAGGGGCGGTGAGGGCAGCACACACGAAGCTCTCTGCCCACCCCTCCCCCAGGGGCCGCAACGCTTCCTGGAGCAATGTGGCGTGGGGCCAGGCCAGGCCAGGCCAGGGCCGCTGTCACCCCAGAGCCCAAACCCCGCCTTCACCCTGCCCCCCAACTCCCTGCCCTAAGCCCCCTGCCTGCACCTCGCACCCCTCCTGCATCCCAACTCCCTGTCCTGAGCCCCCTCCCGCAGTCTGCACCCCTCCTGCACCCCAACCCCCTTCCTTGAGCCCCCTCATATGCCCCACATCCCTCCTCTGACCCAATCCCTTGCCCTGAGCCCCTTCCTGCACACCGCACACCGTCCCACACCTTGCACTCCCTCCCGCACCCCAACCTCCTGCCCTGGCCCTGCATACAATTTCCCCACCCAGATGTGACCCTCAGCCCAAAAAGTTTGCCCACCCCTGATCTAGCATGTCTAGTATGCTTTGCATCTGGGTGAACTTCAGAATTCAGCACTTTGTCAAAATGTTCCTTCCATACTTCCAAAATTCCTTGGCATTTATTGTCAGTTCACTGGTAGCCCTTCTCACCACTTGCATTGTCGGCCTGATTGTGTTTTTATACAACTTAACTTTTCTTTGTATATTGTTTTCATATTTTGTTTTCTTGACACCTCCTCTAGTTGAGTCTCTTATTTACAAAATAATTTGCTTATGTAAACTTTGTGATTTCTTCACTGTGTTTATATTTTTTACTTCTGCTTTTTCAGCAGCCTTAGCGTGAATGCCTATAGAGGGAGGAGAAGGAAATTTCCTCTTTTACCCATACTCCTACCCTACTGTAACTGGAAATGCCCATACTTTAATAAATTAGACTTTTTCCACACATAGCACTGAAATTAAAAAAAATAATTGGCACATCTATGTTATTTCAACAGCTAAGCAGTCACCAACTCCTTATGCTATGGTAGCGGTGAATGATTCATAGATTCATAGATTCATAGATTCTAGGACTGGAAGGGACCTCGAGAGGTCATCGAGTCCAGTCCCCTGCCCGCATGGCAGGACCAAATACTGCCTAGACCATCCCTAATAGACATTTGTCTAACCTACTCTTAAATATCTCCAGAGACGGAGATTCCACAACCTCCCTAGGCAATTTGTTCCAGTGTTTAACCACCCTGACAGTTAGGAACTTTTTCCTAATGTCCAATCTAGACCTCCCTTGCTGCAGTTTAAACCCATTGTTTCTGGTTCTATCCTTAGAGGCTAAGGTGAACAAGTTCTCTCCCTCCTCCTTATGACACCCTTTTATATACCTGAAAACTGCTATCATGTCCCCTCTCAGTCTTCTCTTTTCCAAACTAAACAAACCCAGTTCTTTCAGCCTTCCTTCATAGGTCATGTTCTCAAGACCTTTAATCATTCTTGTTGCTCTTCTTTGGACCCTTTCCAGTTTCTCCACATCTTTTTTAAAATGCGGCGCCCAGAACTGGACACAATACTCCAGCTGAGGCCTAACCAGAGCAGAGTAGAGCGGAAGAATGACTTTTCGTGTCTTGCTCACAACACACCTGTTAATGCATCCCAGAATCA